>NW_022196901.1:20182498-20228739 GCF_008632895.1 Mastomys coucha | reverse complement strand
GGGTGGGGGTAGGGATGAGAAGCTGGTATATGGCTGGTATTTGATAGGCACTTGTAGTGTTTTCTGGAAGTCTCATCCTTCATTACTTAATTACTTATGGCAGAATGGTCAGACCTACTTTTACAGGCAGGGAGCTGCTTTAGGTCAGTCATAATTGCAAAGACGTATCTAATAACCATGACCCTGGGTTTTAAATACACATGCCTTATTGGAAGGAGAAGGAAGGGATCACATTGGGGCTTTATTATATATTTTTTTATCATAGGCAATAGAGAGTCATTGAGGATGTTAAACAGTAGAAACATATCTGTTAGAAACATCTTGGCAGGGCAGTAAAACCGTAACTAGTGATTCTGTTGCTTGGTTATCAATACTAAATGATGGCTCTTTGCTTAGCAGCTATGAGAGGCCTGGTTTGATTCTAGTGCAGGAAAATAAAGCCCATCAAAGTGACTTCTGTTCTTGCTTTCTTTTCTTTCCTTTAGCAGCCTATACATGCATTTAAGTAAATTCTAGTTAGTTTCACCCTCATTCCGTTTTTGCTCACCTTCTTAACAATTGCTCTTCCTACTTTCTTTTTTTTTAAAGATTTATTTTATTTATTTATTTTATTGGTATGAGTACACTGTAGCTGTACAGATGGCCATGAGCTATCATGTGTGTGGCTGCTGTAGAACTCAGGACCTCTGCTGGCCCCACTCGCTCCTTCCTCACTCTCCCCCTCGCTCCCCCCTCGCTCCCCCCTCCCCAATCTCATTACAGATTGGACGCCAGGTGGTAGAGAGCCACCATGTGGTTGCTGGGATCTGAACTCAAGACCTTCGGAAGAGCAGTCAGTGCTCTTACCCACTGAGCCATCTCACCAGCCCACTCTTCCTATTTTCATGTCTTGTGGTCACAAAATGTATTCCCTTGCATGTACAGGTGTGCGTATGGGCAGTTTACCAGCTACTATACTTTTAGAAGAGAATGATTCCCCTACTCCTGGACCTCTGAGTTTGAGGCCAGCCTAGCCAGGTAGCTCTACAGTGAGAGTTCCAGGACAGCCAGAACTACACAGGGAAACCCTGTGTTGAAAGCAAAAAGAAAAAAAGATAGTTTTCATTTGCTTTTTCGGTTTTGTTGTTTTAGGTCATAGTGTAACCCTGGCTGGCCTTGATGGCATTGAGCTCTGCCTACCTGTCTACCTGGGAGTAAAGGTTTACACTATTGGGTGGGTCTTCATTGTATGTGATTTTTCTTTCTTTCTTTTTTTCTTTTCTCTTTTTACTCCTCCTTCTATTCCTCTTTTTCTCCTTCTCCCTCCTCCTCCTTATACTACTTTTAAAAATGATTTTATTTCATATGTATGAGTATTTTACCTGCCTGTATGTCTGTGTACTTGATACTTGTGGAGGCTAGAAGAAGGCTTCCTTTGGGACTGGTGTTACAGAAAACTCTGAGCTGCCATGTAGGTGCTGGGGATCAAACTCTGGTCCTCTGGAAGAGCAGCCAGTGCTCTTAACCACCAAACTCACCCTTTCTTCTTTCTTATTTTCTTGAGACAAGGTCTCTGGATGTCTTGGAGTTCACTGTGGTAGTGACTATCCTGACCTCAGGCTGGCCTCCAAATCGCAGAGATCCACCTGCCCCTACCTCTGGAGCACTGGGGTTAAAAGTGTGTGCCACTACACCCAGCTTCTTAATTCTTTTAAAAATTTTATAAACTATTGTGTGTATAGATGCTTGTTTATGATCTTGTTTCTTTTGTTTTACTATAACCCACTTACTGCTGTTAGTTTTGAAGCTTCCTCAGGATTTTTGTTGCACAGGATCACGCCATCAGCATACTTTAGGCAGCTTAGTGAGATCCTACCTCAAACTAGGGAGGTTTTTGTCTTAAGGGGCCGTGGAGATAGGTCAGTGATTTGATAAAATGGTGGGTTTAGTCTTAGTATGAAGCAGGGCTGAGGCAGGAGAAATTCCAAGCTGAATTCCTGGTTTTGGTTCTTGTTTGTTTGTTTTTTTGTTTGTTTTTTTTGTTTTGTTTCTGTTTTTGGTTTTAATGGCTTGGGCCTTTAGCTTAGTGGTAGAATACTTGTCAAGCATGTGCAAAGTCCTGTGTTTAATGCCCATCACTTAAAAAATGGCAGCTTCAACAACAAAATTATTTTAGTTTTGTGTGCTAGTAGTTGTTAGACTAGAAAGATGAGCTTTTTAAAAAATTAGTTTAAGCTGGGTAGTAGTGGCTCATGCCTTTAATCCTAGCACTCAGAAGGCAGAGGCAGGAGGATCTCTTTAAGTTTGAGGCCAGCCTGGTCTACAGAGCCAGTTCCAGGACAGCCAGGGCTACACAGAAAAACCCTGTTTTGTAACCCTCTGCTCCCCCTCCCCGAGAGAGAGAGACCCCCAAATGAATTTAAAACCTTCTAGGGTTTACTAGGATCTTATTATACTCAGATTGGTATGGAACTTAGTGTGTGCTGGGATTACACATTTTTAGTCACTGTGTCTGTGAAGATGGCTCCTTGGCTAGAAAATCACTTGATTTTTCTCTTTCTGATTCAGGTGAGCATTAAGTAGAAAGATACGTAGTTAACAGGATAGAAGTAAGAAGTGTATATATACAAGCAGATGGCCAGATTTCAATTTGAGAAGTTTTACATTTTCCAGACAGACATTCTGTGTTAATCTTGGCCAAATGACTTCTTTTTGCTATGGTTGTTTCATCTGCTAAGTAGAGTGTTAGTAGCACCTGTCATAGGTTGGCATTGTGGTAAGTGCTTAGGATAGTGTTTGACATATAGTAAGCAATTCACCTGTTCATTGTATTGGTATTAGATAAGCCAGAGTAGAGCAGGTGGAGAAGAAAATGGTTTGATTTGAATTTTATCACCATAGTTTGTGTCAGTTAAATGTGGCTCCACATGTTTTCAGGGTTTCTTTATTTATACATCTCTTTCCAAGGAAGAATGTGTATATAAATCTAGATGTACAAGTTTTCTACAGTCTAAGGGAGAGAGGTCAGTGACTTCTACTCCAAGCATATCCAAAACTTTGAAGGGCTTTATAGTCCATTGGATAAGTAAATTTCCTCTAAGATCAAAGTGTTGTGAGTGAGGTCCATCTTGTACCAGTGATGTCGGTTGTTTTTCCTCAAATGTCGGTTGTTTTTCCTCAAATGTCGGTTGTTTTTCCTCAAAGCTGAGACCTAGAGGAGAACATCTTAGGAAACAAGGACAGCATTATTACTTTTTGCCCCATAGGAAAGCACTCAACAGATGATGTTCAAAGGAAGTTGTTTGTAAGTTTGTATGTTTTGTTTTTTCAAGACAGGGTTTCTCTGTATAGCTCTGGCTGGCCTTGAACTCAGAAATCTGCCTGCCTCTACTTCCCAAGTGTAGGGACTAAAGACACGTGCCACCACTGCGCAGCTAAAATTTTATTTATGTATATGAGTGCCCTGTCTGTATGTACACCTGGATGCTAGAAGAGGTCCCATTATCGCTGGGAATTGAACTCAGGACTTCTGGAAGAGCAGTCAGTATTCTTAATTGCTGAGGCATCTGTCCAGCCTGGAGTGCATTTTTTTTTTTTTTTTGGGTGTTGTCCTATTTCAAAAGACTGTGGGTAATGGATTTACACAAGTGCGATTTTTACTGTTTTATCCAGAAAAGTATATTGAAAGTGAATAGAGATAAGGTAATAAATGTCCTAAAATTACACAAACATCAGTTCCTTAATTATAATTAAGAATATATTTAGCAAGGCATAGTAGCATGTGCCTTTAATTCCAGTCCTTGGGAGGCAGAGGCAGGTGGATCTCTGTGAGGTTGAGGTCAACCTGGTCTACAGACTGAGTTCCAGGACAGCCAGGACTACACAGAGAAACCCTGTTTTGACCCTTTTGGCCCCAACAAGAATAAAACATTCCCCCCTCCCCCCAGGATTTATTTAGGGTTGGCAAGATGATGGTTCATTGGATAAAATTGCTTTTTCCTGGTGATTTGAGATTGCTCCTTGGAACCCATCGAGTTTAAGGAACAAACGGGGCTGGTGAGATGGCTCAGTGGGTAAGAGCACTGACTGCTCTTCTGAAGGTCCTGAGTTCGGATCCCAGCAACCACATGGTGGCTCACAACCACCCGTAATGAGATCTGACGCCCTCTTCTAGTGCATCTGAATATGCATCTACAGCATATTATGCCTGAGCGAGCGGGGCTGGAGCAAGCAGGGAGGGCAGAGGTCCTGAATTCAAGTCCCAGCAACACATGATGGCTGGCGGCCATCTGTACAGCTACAGTGTACTCACTCATACACATAAAATAAATAATGAAAAAAAAAAGGAACAAACTGATCCTGGAAGTTTTCTCTGACCACACGTGCTTTTGGCATGTGGACTCACATTATATACATACTGTCCCCCCCCCCATAATAACTTAAAAATAACACAGGGGTTATTGAGATGATTCTATGTAAAGGCACTTGTGTGTGATGTAAGCCTGGCAACCTAAGTTTGTTCCCTGGAATCCACATAAAGGTGGAAGGAGAGAACCAGTTCCACAAAGTTGTCCTGTGACCTTTATACGCAAGTTGTTAACACAGAGAGGCACATATACAATGATAATAAACAAAATCCTTAAAAAAAGAGAAATTAACTTAAAAAATAACTTAAATGAATGCACTTTAAAAAGCCGTGTATTCCAGTATTTTGTGACCTGGAACAGACTATGAAGTAAATCAGGACCCAGCTGAGGAAGATGATCATATCATGAGCTTCTACATGGTGACTACATTTTCAGTAGTATCGTTAGGAATTAAGATGTGGGTATGCTTTGGTTTGTGCTTTAAAATTTATTTATGTATTTTATGTATATCTGCACATTAGAAGACAGCATCAGATAGTTGTGAGCTGTCATGTGGGTGCTGGGAATTGAATTCAGAACCTTCCGGAAGAACAGTGAGCATTTGCTCTTAACCACTGAACCATCTCAGCAGCCCATTGATGAAGTGTAGATTTCTCCCCAAGGTGGTTTATATTAGGATCTGTCTTCACTTATCCTTGACTATATTGCTCTTACTTCTCATATGTCTTTTATATATTGTCCACTTACTAGCCTCTTCAGTAACCCTTTACTCCTGAAGTTAGCTGCAGTTAGCTCTCACTCTTTCTCTTTTCTTTCCTTCTCTTTTTTCCTTTACTTTCCTTTTCTCCTTCCTTCCTTCCTTTATTCTTTTTCTTTTCTTTTTTTTTTTTTAAGAGTCTATGTAGCCCAGACTGTCCTTGAACTCACAGAGGTCTGCCTACCTCAGGATCCAGTGTGCTGGGATTAAAGGTTTTGGCCACCATGCTTGACTCTCTTTTTCTTGTGGGAGTTGGTTCTTCATCTCATGGGTCCTGGGATTGAAAGGACGGATTATAGGCTGGATGGCAAGCCTTTCTTTACCTGCTGAGCCATCTTACCTGTCTGTTGAGCTCCCTTCTCTCTCTCTTCCTGGGCAGGCAGGAGCTTTTGAATCTGCAGACGTTGCCAGTAGCCTGTGTGCTTACTAGATGTCGTGTGATCTTACTGCTGACCCTTTGCTGCTGTTGGGAAACAATCAAAGCAAAGAAGGTATTGATAGTTTTAGGAGAATTGTTTAGACTTTCCTTATTACTAGAGTTTTTAATCAAATTGAAGTCTTATTGTATTTTCCAATCCAGATCAGGATTTTTTTTTCCTACCTGTTGAGAATATGCTGTCAAATAGGCTACATCTTTCAAGGTCTTTGTGGATACCTGGTAAGAGTGATTAGAACTTCAGTTAAAGTAGTGTTTTAGTTTCTTTTTTTTTTTTTAAAGTTATTTATTTATCTTATTTATGTGAGTACGCTGTAGCTGTCTTCAGATACACTAGAAGAGGGCATCAGATCCCATTACAGATGGTTGTGAGCCACCATGTGGTTGCTGGGAATTGAACGCAGGACCTCTGGAAGAGCAGTCAGTGTTCTTAACCACTGAGCCATCTCTCCAGCCCCCAGTGTTTCAGTTTTAAAGGATGAGCCTAATTTAGGATTGTACTGTGCTATAACTTTTCTCATTTGTTTACTTACTTGTTTGTTTACTTTCAAGACAGGATCTTACTGTGTAGCTTTGGCTGTCCTGGAACTCACTATGTAGATCCAGATACCTCTGCCTCCCAAGTGCTGGGATTAAAGAAAGGCCTGCAACACTATGTCCAGGAGTTTTTGATATAAATTAATTATCTTTTTGGAGACAGGGTCTATTTGTAGCCTTGGCTTTCTCAGAACTCATATGTAGTTCAGTCTGTTCTCAAACTCAGAGATCAGCCTGCCTCTGCCTCTCTAGTGCTGGGATTAAAGGTGTATGCTACATGTTCTATGCTACTCTTAATAGAGAAACAGTTCATTTGCTCTGTTTTCCCAGCTCCTTCCTTTTTGGTTGTTTTCTTTTTATTATTGTGTTTGTGCCTGCTTTTGTGTGTGGGCACATGTCCCATGGAGTAGTATACCAGTGGAAGTCAGAGAACTGTGGAGAGGTCAGAGAACAGTTCTCTCCATATTTACTCGGGCTTTGGGAACTGAGCTTAGGTCTTCAGGCTTGGGTAAGGAGTTCCTTTCCCCACTGAGCTATCTCTCTGGCCCACTTTTCTTCATCTTTTTTTTTTTTTTTTGAAGTTACTGTGTTCATTCACTTTGTATAAGCATGTACACGTGTGGGTTGGTGTTTGTGTGTAGAGGTCAGAGGGCCTCTGGGATTCCTTCATCTTCTTCTACCATGTTGGTCCCAGAGACTGAACAGAGTTCCTCAGGCATGGCAGCAAATACCTTTATCTGCAGAACCATCTTGGTGGCCTTTTTCTTTTTTACTATTTTTGAGATAGGGACTCACTATGCATCGCTGGCTGTCTTGGAACTCACTTTGTAGACCCTGCTGGCCTTGAACTCTCACAGATCTGCCTGTCTCTGCCTCCAGAGTGCTGGAGGCACTGCCATACCTAATGCCTCAAACATTTTAATCTAATTTTGTTTTTATATATAAGTCTTTTGCTTGAACAAATGCCTGTGTACTATGTGTATCACTGGTGCCTTTGGAGGCCAGAAGAGGTTGTTGAACAGTTTTGAGCTGTCATGTGGGTGCTGAGAATTGAGCCCAGGTCCTCTGGAGAAGCAGCTGGTGCTCTTAAGCACTGAGCCATCTATCCAGTCCTATTAAGTGTGTGTTTATGTAAAAAATTGCCACATAGTTAATACTAATGTTTCATCATGACATTTTCCCTCCCTCCCCTCCCTACTTCCCTCCCTCCCTCCTTTGTTTCCTTTTCTCCCCACCCCCTTCTTTCCTGCTTTTGGTTTATTGAGACAGGGTTTCTCTCTGTGTAGCCCTGGCTGACCTGGAACTCACTGTGTATGTATACCAGGTTAGTTTCAAACTCAGAATTCCTACTTGAATCTGCCTCCCTGGTGGTGGAGTTAAAGACATGTGCCACCACGCCCAGTCTCATTATGACACGTCGTACATACATCTCTATAACATTTTATCTTATGTACCCAGTATCTTTTCCTCCTCCTTCCAGTCCCTCTTCCTAACTAATCCCTCCTCTACAGTCATGTCATTTTTTTTGGATGACTCAATCAATTTCATTAGAATTGCTTACAAGAGATGAATGTAGAGTTACACCACTAAAGAAAAGTTTTTTTTCTGCTCCCCAGCAACTATTAACTGATCACTGGTCAAGAGTGTACCTCATGAGCTTTTCCTGCCTCCATGGCAGGATGTTGACAGGCCTCAGTCTTCTGCAGGTCTTACTCAGTGAACACAGCTGCTGTGAGTTCAAGAGTACAATTGCTGTGTCATGCTTGAAAGATAGTGTTCCACAACACTCTACTGCCTTACTTGGGAATGTCTTCATTGGTATTTCCTAAGCCTTGGAGGGGTAAGAAAGAGAGATGTCCCATTTATGACATCCAGAAGTCCTTTATCCTCTCTGCACATTGATCAGTTACAAGTCTCTGCAGTTTGCCTTTGTCACTACAAAAAGTTTTCTCCAAAGAAAGCTAAAAGCAGCATTAATTTGCGGGGACAAATTTAGAGGGCATTTTAATTGACAGACCATGTCCATTTAGCAAGACAGCATTAGTAACTCCCCCAATTAGGGCCTATAATCTCCATCATGGGTTTTAGTTTATAGTACTAGATGTGGAGTAGGCATCAAATTCAATGAGAAAATGTTTGCTTACCTCCATTCCAATGACATCCATCATGTTTGGGTAGCAGTATAGCATGCAGTTTAGCATGCGGGTCCACAGCCGACTGAAGACTTAGTGGCAGTGCTTCTTTAGTAGCCTCTGTGCAGCAGAAAAGAAAGAACATGTATCTTCAGCAATAGCGTCTTACTGTCTAGTTCTTGTGGACAACCAACAATAATGGCAGTTTACCTGTAATTTATATTTTTTAATTATTTAAATTTTACAATTTCCTAGTTTATTGAGATTTTTTCGTTTGTTTGTTTGTTTGTTTTTTTGAGACAGGGTTTGTCTGTGTAGCCTTGGCTGTCCTGGAACTCACTCTGTAGACCAGGCTGACCTCGAACTCAGAAATCCTCCTGCCTCTGCCCCCCAAGTGCTGGGATTAAAGGCGTGCGCCACCACCGCCCGGCAAGAAAATTTTTTTCTTAACAATTAATTTAAAAACTTTTCAAAGGTGGCACCTTACATTACAATCCCTACAAACCTGGAACTCAAAGGTCTGACTGCCTCTATTCTTCTAGTTCATATGTTGTCTTGCTTGTCAACTTTAGGCTCTTTTATAACATGTACACACACACACACACACACACACACTCCTTTTGTTTGTTTGTTTTTTTAGAGACAGGGTTTCTCTGTGTAGACCAGGCTCAGAATCAGAAATCTGCCTGTCTCTGCCTCCCAAGTGCTGGGATTAAAGGTGTGCACCATCACTGCCCAGCCACACATGTATTTTTAACTTTCATTAATTTTTAAAAAATTTATTTGTTTGTGTCTGTTGGGGACTTGTAGAGGTCAAGGACAACTTGGTGAAGTTGGTTCTTTCCTTCATCCATGTGGATTTCAGAGTTTAAACTCAAGTTGTCAGGCTTGGCAACAAATGCCTTTAATTGTGGGACTTCCTAACTGGCCCAACTTTTAGTTATTTTATGCTTTTAATAAAAAATAGTTAAATGTTTGGAAAGTCACAGATAAACATGTTATTTATTTATTGCTTCTAGCATCTGTGCCCTGCTTTTCTGTAACTCTCCTTGTCTGTTTTTAGTTGCTAAGTACAGCCTCAAGCTTCCACAAAATATTTCACTTAATCTGCTTAAAGATGCTTGTAATATTTGTTTGTAGGTGATATTGAGAATTTTAGGTGAGTTTGTTGAAGGAGGAAGAGAAGGGAACCATGCATGGCATAAGTGAGGAATGAGAAGGTGGTGAAAGTCAATAATCATTAATCTTGCTGCTGACAAGATTCTGGAATACAGAATACGCCCTTGTGCAGCATTTTCATTTGTGTCATAGAGAAGAGCATGAAACCAAAGTAACTGTGTGAGGAAGTCTATCAATAGAAATGCTTTTTTATTTTTATTAATTGTATATTGGTTAGCTGTATGGAGGTCAGGGAGTTGGTTCTTTCTTCCATGTGAGACCCAGGAACAGAGCTTGTTTTATCAGGCTTTGATAGCAGGTCCCTTTATCTGGGGCTCCACATCTCTAGCTCTCGTGTGCATTTTTTTATTAAAACCTAGTTTTAAAAGTCTAAAATGTCTCTGTGTGTGTGGGGGGGCACTATGAATATAGAGAGAATATGAATATGTTACACGTTTTTGGGTACCTGTGGAGGCCAGAAGAGTATATTGGATGTTGGAAGCCCTGGAACTGGAATTTTAGGAGGATAACACTACTAACTGCTATGCCATCTCTCCAGCCTAAGTGTGTGTGTGTTTATGTTTATTGTATTCTATTTTTTGAAGGGGATAGGATCTCACTATATGGCTCAGGCATAAGCTCTGACATAACTCAATTCATAGAACGAGGCTGGTTTTGAACCTAGAGATGTACTTGCCCCTCTCCCTATGTTTTAGGATTAAAGGTATGTGTAACCATGCTCCACCACCAGTTTCTATTTTTATTAAAGCTCTTTTTTTTGTGATATACTTGTTCTAAATGACTTGTGTAAATTTATTTGACTAGGAAAAAAGTCCTTTGATCCAAACTTGTAGGATTTTATTTTTATTTGAGAATGACTATCACATGGAAAGAAGGAGTATAAAGTTTTGCAATCTGTTTTCTGAACACATTAAAATAATTTCCCAGTTCATTGTAGATGTTTCTTTGGGATGACATTTAATTTTTTTTTCATAATTAAAAAAATAGTTTTTTTTTTTTTTTTTTGCAGTGGTTTTCATATGACTCAAAGCCTGGGTTTGTGAGATAACTCCAACATTTTTAGATGAGAATATTTTTGTGGAAAGTGATGATAGTCTACAGGAGTCAGGGTTCTGAGTGGTGGGACAAACGAAGACAGTTCTTTACAGGTGTATCTGGGAGGTTAGAGCCTGACCCTAATCTTTAAAACTTTCCTTTATTTCAAAAGAAGAATTCTTTGATACCTTAAGACCATGACTACTGGGCTGGCGAGATGGATCAGCGGTAAGAGTACTGACTGCTCTTCCGAAGGTCCTGAGTTCAAATCCCAGCAACCACATGGTGGCTCACAACCGCCCGTAATGAGATCTGGCACCCTCTTCTGCTGTGTCTGAAGTCAGCTACAGTGTACTTATGTATAATAATAAAAATAAATCTTTAAAAAAAGACCATGACTACTTTATAAGTAATAATAATTTATAAATCATAAATTAAGCTAGTTTATTAGATATTAGAGCAACAAAAGCAGTTTTTAATTTTTCCTTCCCCCCTTTTTTTCTAGGTAGCAGTGGTGTTTTGTTAAGTGCTAGGAGCAATAAACATTTGGCCAGCTTCATTAAGGATAAGAAAGGTGGAAAAACTGTCTATTTATTGAACAGAAGGGTAATTGTTGTAGTTGTAGATGCTTGTTTTGAAGCTTGGAAAAGTATGCTTTCCCCAAACCTATTATTTAACAACATGATAAATATCTATAGATAGGAAGAAGAAAAAACTAGTTATAGCATTTTAGACTTTTAAAGTGAAATGCTTCCACTGTGAAATGGAAGAGTCTGCTGTGGTAGGGTAAAGCCTAGCGGTTGTTCCTTCGTGGCACAAATTAAAGATCACGGACTTCCTTACTTCCTAATAGTGGAGCAGGAAGGATTTACTGAAGGGTTTACCTCAGGAAAGTTCTCACTTGGTGAAGGGAGATGTTGGAAAGATGTAGTTGTTTCCCTTTGTTTTATGTCCTGGACTTCCAACAAACTTCTTTAGTTCATATATTATAAAACCACAAGCTGCACTTCTTGGTTTGTTTTGAATTAAACAGTAGAGAGGGAAAGTACATGGTTAGTAAAGAGTTAACCAAGCAGGCAGTCTCTGCTGGCTTCATCAAAGTAGGATTCCAGATCTGGGCTGTAGAGAAATCCAGTCCACTTTTTTTAGGTGGCCGCTGTCTGTCGGATCTACTTTCTTTAACGGAGCTTCCTTCAATCTATCCCCTCCTCTTTCTTATTATTATTTTCTCCCTCCCAATCTCCCTCTCTCCATCTCTGTCTCTCTCTCTCTTCCTTCCTCTCTTTTTTCCTCTTTCTGTTTCTGTTTCTCCCCCTCTCCCTCTCCCCCGCCTCCTGTGTGTGTGTGTATGCAGATTCTCATAGCTGTAGAAGAACTTGTTAGAGCATTGCTAGGAGACTTTAATTTAAATTTAAAAAATTTTGTTTTTGTTAGACAAGGTCTCTCTATAGTCTTGGTTGTCTTGGAATTTGATATTTAGACTAGGCTGACCTTGAACTCAGGGATTAAAGGGGTCTTAATAGCTATGTATTTATCAAACATTTTATTTATATATTTAAATTTTTTATTTATTTTTATGTGCCTGCATGTATGGCTGTGTGAAGATGCCAGATCCCCTGGAGCTGGAGTTACAGACAGTTGTGTGAGCTAGGAATTGAACCCGGGTCCTCTGGAAGAGCAGCCAGTACGTTCTTAACTGTTGAGCCATGCCTATTTTATTTTGTCTTGTTCTGCTGCTGCTACTGCTGCTGTGCCCTAAGCTGGGTAGAATTTAATGGAGAGCATGCCTTCTTATGCTGGAAGATGATGCTGAAACTTTTCTTCTCAAGTGGTATTAGATTGGCCGGTTCTGTGATTAATCTTTTCTTGATATTTAATTTTTTTGAGACATGGTTTTATATATCCCATGCTGGCCTTGAACTCATTGTTTAGCCAAAGCTGGCATCAAAAATTTTTACCTTAATGCACCAACCTTTTGATTGCTACTGGGATTATAGGCATTCATCACTAAGTTCAGCCCTCAATTCCATTTATAAATGAGATATGTGTGTATATGTACTTCTGGGTCTGGAGAGATACCTCAGCAGCCAAGAGCACCAGCTGTTTTTCCAGAGGACCAGGGCTTGATTGCTAGTACCCACATGGAGGTTCACAACTTTAATTCTAGTCCCAGGGCATCTGATGATTTCTTCTGGCTACACAGGCAGTGTATATACATGGTACATAAAGTGAAAAGACCCAAACATATAAGATAAAAACAACCCCCCAAAAGGTATACATTTATTTAGAACATAAATAGTAATGTAGCACAGTCTATAACATAAAAACCAACTTGAGTTATATCCTCAAAGGCTTAAGGATTTTCAACATTTTTACTGATGAGTATTTCGTTCTGTTAAAATGCAATAGCAAAAACAGTTCTTTTGAGCCTCCAGTCTGTCTCCCAAGTGCTATAAGCAGTCCAAGAGAACCATCCCTAGACCCAAGATTTGTTTCTTTTTAAAATGTTTTTAAAATTTTTAAAATTTTTATAAAGCAAACACAATAGGTACTAGAAATGTATGTATGTATGTATGTATGTATGTGTGTATTGAGACAGGGTCCCAATGTTTGCTTCATCCTGGAACTTGCTATGTAGAACATTCTGGTCTCAAACTCATGATAGGCAGTGTTGTTAACCTGAGCCACTTCTCATGCCCTATGTATTCTTGTATTCTTTCTCCCCCCTCCCCCCCCCCGATTTATTTATTACCCCAGCAAGCTTCTGGGATCCTCCTCTCTGTGCTTTCCCAGCCCTGGGATCACAAACACATTACTGCCCCACTGGACAAGTGCTTGAACAACTGAACTATTTCTCCAGACTAGTTACATCCATATAAAACCTTGCAATATGTTATTTACAAAAATGAATTTAGAAGTGGTGGTGGTACATGCTCATAGTCCCAGTACTTGGAAGGCAGAGGCAGGTAGATCTCTGAGTTTGAGGCTACAGATCAGATCAATTTCAGGACAGCCAGGGCTACACAGAGAAGCCCTGTCTCTCTTTTTTTTTTTTGTACCTTGAAACATGCATATATGCACAAACTTAGCTTGGCCTTTTCTGAAAGTCTAACTTAAGGAAACCAAAGTACATGCTGTATATGCTATGTATGTATTGTTGATTTGGAAACAAGGTATTCTAACAAGACAGTTTTCAAAACTGTTCAGCCTCTGGCTGTTTAATCCTAGGACTCAAAGGCAGAGGATGCTGGATTTCTGTGAGTTCCAGGCTAGCCTTTAAAAAAAAGTGAGAGCTTGCCTTTAAAAACAAAAACAACAAATAAACAAATAAATCCCCAAATTCTGGTAACTATTCAATATAACAATCTCTCTTTCTCTTTTAGACAGGGCCATTTGTCACAGTCTGGCCTTCAAACAGCTGTTATAGTTAAGGATTACAGAATTTCCCATCTTCCTGTTTCTATGTCTTTATTGCTAGAATTTCTGGTATGAGCCCTCATACCAGGTTTATGGGATGCTGAGGCTTGAACCTAGGGCTTTGTGAATATTAGGCAGGTGCTTTACCAACTGAGCTATATCCTCAGCTCTAAAGTATATATTTAAATAAATTCCTGTTATTTCTAATGCAAGTGTACCTGTTATAAAATCATTATTACTGTAATTGCAAAGCTACTCTTGTTTGTGTTTGAGACATGGTGTCACTATGTAGCTCTGGAAAACTGCCTTTGTCTTGAGATGAAAGATGTGCACCCCAATGCATAGCTACAGAGTTACATTGTATGCATATTTTCAACTCTAAACCTGTATAAAATATAAAATAACAAAGAAATACAGGACACTGTTATTCTTTAAAAAATCATCCAGTGCCATATTAAAAGAATACTAAACTAAACCAAAGCTGTAATGGATGGTTATGAGATCTAAAGCCAACACTCAGAAGATGGAGGGGTAGAATAGTTCCAGTCCTAGGCCAACCTGAATTATATAGGGAGAGACTTTTTCTTGTTTAGGCAGTCAGTCAGTCAGTCAGTCAGGCAGGCAGGCAGTCAGATAGACAGACAGACAGACAATAGAATCCTGAATCACTTTTATTTGCTATGCTTTAATGGTTACAGTAACAAAAGTCATTTAGGTGTCAAAAGTATTAAACACTTTATCCTTGTTTATATCTATTGGGTTTTGTATGTGGTATGGGCATGCTCATAAGTGGTGCAGCGTTCATGTGCACTCATGTAGAGGCTAGAGCAGGATGTTACCTTCCTCAGTGACTGGATACCTTATTTTCTGTGACAAGCTCTCTCATTGAACTAGAAAGAAGATGTCCTTTTTGGCTAGACTGGATGGCCACTGCGCTCTCAGGATCCACTTGTGCATGGATTTCCCTTACCAGCCATTTTAGGGTATGGCATGTGGAGCCATACTTGACTTTTACACTCAGGCCCTTAGGCTTTGCAGAGCAAGCACTCTTAACCACTGTGCCATTTCTCTAGGTCCAGTCTTTTATCCTATGTGGAAAGTTTCACACACACACACACACACACACACACACACACACACACACACACATATGTATTTGCAGTTTTTTGGTTACATTTATAAGTAGAAAAGTGCCCTTGTGACTGAAAGTGGTTGCGACCATTTCTTTGGCAGGCATAGGTGATTGGCTGCTTGTGGATAAAGTGTAAACCTGTTCTCCCTGTCAAAAATGAGGAACTTCCTGCCCTCATTTGTGTATAGGTATTGATGATTAAACAAACAAAGAAATAAACAAGTCATCAGAATTAAATACATTACAGAGTGTTTTTCAATGTTTTCTTTAAAAAAATTTTTTTATTGCCACTAATAGAATATTGCTCTATCAAATAATAGTTAATAGAAGGGCTGAAGGGATGGCTCATTTGTTGCTTTTGTAGAGGACCTAGGCTTCTTTCCCAGCACCGATATGATACCTCACAACCATTTGTGTCTTAGGAAATATGCTGTCATTGATCTCCAAAGGTACCAGGCACTCTGTGGTGCACATGCATATATTCTAGGTAAAACACTCATCTATAAATATGTAAAATAAATAAAAAAGAACAATATCATAGCACATGATGCTATAGCCATTCTCCTCAGTTGTTATCCACAAAAACTGCTGCATACATCAGGAAAAAACAAAAGAGAAAGCTGAACATAACCAAGAAAGCACAAAAGTCTTTAAAATTTCCTTATTAGTTTTTTTTTTTTTTTCCCAGTGTGTTTTTGAGACAGGGCCTCTTTATGTAGTTCTGGCATCCACTATTTAGAACTCACAGAGATCCTTTTGTCTTTGCCTCCCAATTTAATCCCTCTGTTAGGATTAAAGATGTGGTTCACCATTTACATTTGACAGTGCTGATAAGAACATATTCTCAACTATACTCCTTAATTTCATTTTTGAGTTAACTTTAATTGTTAAAAGTTGCAGGATAGGGCTGGAGAGATGGCTCAGTGGTTAAGAGCACTGACTGCTCTTCTGAAGGTCCTTAGTTCAAATCCCAGCAACCACATGGTGGCTCACAGCCATCCATAATGAGATCTAACACCCTCTTCTGGTGTGTCTGAAGACAACTACAGTGTACTTACATATAATAAATAAATAAATCTTAAAAAAATGTTGCAGGATAATTTTTACATTTTTATATACTGTTCATAGCAGAGTCAAATATGATTTTTTTTTTTTTTGGCAAGTTTTTCTCTGTGTAGCCCTGGCTGCCCTGGAACTAGCTCTGTAGACCAGGCTGGCCTTACCACATACTACCACTCTCCAGCTTGTATGTGTGTATAGAGAACTTTACTCCTCTTACTCCTTTGGGGGTGATATGTGTCATCCCTAAAAGTTTTATTTAAGTTCCTTTGAGAGAGCCTTTTATTATTTATTCATTCACTTATTTATATGAGAGTCTCTTGTTGCTGAAGCTAGCCTAAAAATGTTGTCAAAAATGACCTGGAACTCCTAATATGAGGGCTCTACCTTCTAAATGATATTCCTACCCCCACCCCCACCCCCAGACAGGGTTTCTCTGTATAGCCCTGGCTGTCCTGGAACTCACTCTGTAGACCAGGCTGCTAAATGATATTCTTTACAGGTATACTGTATAACTTTTGTTCTACCTTTGTTAAACTGAAATTTCTGAACATTGTCTAGATGCTCTTTTATGAGATAAGGTTTTATGTTGTACTCACTGTGTACCTTGGGTAACAGCTCCTCTCTCTCAGCCTTCTGAGTATTAAGATTATGCTGCATCCTATAATACCCAGCCTCCTCCTTTGCTTCCTATTTTTGAGACAGTCTCAAAACTTTTAACCAAACAATTTTTTTTTCTTGATTTTTCTTTTGTTGTTGAAATGGTCTGTTATTAAAAAAAGGTAAATGCATGTTTGATCTGCTTGCTCTCTCTCTTTTTTCCTTCCTTCCTCCCTCCCTCCCTCCCTCTTTCTTTCTTTCTTTCTTTCTTTCTTTCTTTCTTTCTTTCTTTCTTTCTTTCTTTCTTTCTTTCTTTCTTTGTCTTTTGACACAGTCTCACTAATGTTGGCCTGACTCCTTGTGCAGGCCAGGCTTGTTTTAAATTCACGGAACTCTACCTGCCTCTGCCTCCAGTGCTGAGGTCAATGTGCAGCCACCATGCCTAGTGTTTTGATCTGCTACTTAAATCAGATAATTTTCTTTTAGTACCTACACTGTATGGGATCAAAAATAAATAACTTAGAGATTTAGTTATCCTCCATTTCAGAATGTTAGGCCGTAAAAATGACAACAGCAGGTTTAGGAATTCTCAACGTTTAGGAAATGGGCTGAGGGTGTAGACTCAGTGGTACAGTGCTGCCGAGTATCTGGAAGCCCTAGGTTCTGTGCTCTGCACCATAAACAATACAAACAAGCAAAAAGAGTACCTACCATATTGGTTTGTTTGTTTGTTTGTTTGTTTTGCAGTACATAGGAGATAAGGGACAGTATCACAAAAGAGTTAAAATATAATATATTCTGTTAAAATATTCAAAGAGCTTAGAAATCTAAAATGCCCATACCTATTCTGTTTGTATTTATACAAGGATACTAATACTCATTCTGCTCTAACTTGATAATGTAGCATATATTAACTTTTTACTTCCTTTGCACTTCATAGTTATTTGAGCCTCTTTCCATTTTTAGCTCATATATGTCTATCTTAGTTACTGTTCCATTGCTGTAATAAAATTCCCTGACTTAATCAGTTTAATGGAGAAAGTATTTTAGTGTATAATATTGTCCATCTTGGTGGGGGAAATCAAGGCAGGAGGAGACTGAAGTCTGTCATTGTATCCACAGTCAGGAAACAGTGATGGATAAGCCTTCTGCTCAGTTTGTCTCTATACTTAGAGAGAGTCCAGGATCCTTGTCCAAGGAATGGGACCACCCACAATGGGCATGTTGTTCCTACTTCAATTGACACAATCACTGGTCTAACCTCTCATTCATATTCTTAGAAGCCCATTTCTTAGGTGGCTCTAGAGCCTGTCAAGTTGATAGCAGTTAACAGAAACCATCAAAAACATCTCTCATGTCTCTCAGAATGTATCCAGGGAGGGTTGTAGAGAAATGGCTCATGGTTACTCACTCCCAAAGAACCCAGGTTTGATTCCCAGCATCCACATAGCAGCTCATAACTGTAACTTCTGTTCCAGGGGAATAAGACAAGGCTGTCTTCTGGTATCTGCAGGCAGTGCACATGCATTGTGCACATGCAGGCAAAACACCAGTACATGTTAAAAAAAATGATCAAGTGGTACAAAATTGAATCTCACTTATGCCAATGATTGTACTACTTTATTTAGTAAATTAAAAATTGTTGTGTGTGTGTGTGTGTGTGTGTGTGTGTGTGTAGTGGTGATAAAAGTAATAGGGTGATATATGTGTATGTGACAGAGATAGTTGGGGCCTGAGTGCCATGGCATGCAAGTAGAGATCAGAGGACAACTTCCAGAGATCAAACTTAGGTCACAGTGTTTTATGTTGTAAGCTCTTTTATCTACTAGATTATTTTAGACACTGGGGGGGGGTTCTAGCACCTGTCTTTATAGAAAAAATATTTGGTGTTGAGAGACACATTTAATTTCAGATATAGTAAGTTCTGTAAGCAAAAGTACATGTGGTAATGTACTAACAGCATTTGTGATCTGATAAATGTCAAATTTCAGAAAAGTCTGTTTTGTGATGATGTTGAAATTGTCTTTCCTGATGGATGAGGTACTTGTGAGAAGTTTTATTTCATTTTTTTTATGTATATGAATGTTTTTCTTGCATGTATGTAAGTGCACCATCTGCATGCCTGGTATCCTCTGAGGTCGGAAGAGGTCATTGGATCCCTGGGAATGGAGTTATAGATAGATGTGAGCTTCTATGTAGGGATTTGAACCTGGGTCCTTTGCAAGAGCAGTAAGTGCTCTCAATCTCTGAACCATCTCTCCAGCACAGTTGGGAGTAATTTTATTTAATAAGAGCATATAGCTCATTGTGAGTGCTACAGAACAGAATGGGCATGCCATATTCAGGGGACACTCATGTCTTAAACAGTTTTATTTTGTAATAGAAGCATTATAGGAAGTCATATTTGGGAGGTATACAGGGTCCTGATCATACAGAGACTGCATGCATAATGATAACGCTACATGGTGATTGCCTGGATGGTGAGGAGCTGATCATACAATGGCTGTATGCCTGGGAGTTGATCATGTGACTGCATGCATGACTAGAAGTTGTTTGTTTTTTTCTAAACAATTTATTTGTATTTTTATTTATGTGTCTTGTGACTGTCCAGCACATTTGTGCTGGTGCCTGCAGAGGCCAGAGAGGGAGCCATTCTTTAGAGCTGAAATAGATGTTGTTAACTGCCTGACATATATGTTGGGAACAGAATTTGCATCCTCTGGAAGAACAGCAAATGCTCTTAGCCTTTGAGTCATCTCTGGAGCCCCAGGAGCTGGGATGTTTGTCATCAATTTATGAAAACTTATTGGAGGATTTTAATCTTGTAGATTAGTAAGGATGTTGAAATAATCTTGATAGATTGAGTGTAGAGTTAGGGTGGTGATCAAGGAGAGAAATTATCTTAAATGTTTGAAAGGCTTCAATGATAAGATCTGCTAATAGATTTTTTTTGGGGGTGGGGTTTCCAAGACAGGGTTTCCTCTGTGTAGCCCTGGCTGTCCTGCTAATAGATTTTTAATGGGTTAGATGAGGAAAAGAAAGTTGCTTTTTTTGATTTGTAGTTTTCACATCTGTGGACAATAGTGTTTATGACATCCCAGTAAAGAAACAGGCTTAGAATTGATTAGAAGCATCTTAACTAATCATTCCCCTGTCATAATCATTGAATTGATTATCAAGTTTATTATTGCCTTGTAGTGAACAGCCTTGAATATTTTTGTACACGTGGGTATATTCTAGAAGATAAACTTCTATGTAAAGTTCTCTTATCAAAAAATGGGTGCTTTAAAAACCTTGTAAGTATGTGTATATGAGTATGTTACATGCACATGAGCATGCTGGTTGTGATGCCTGCGTTCATGTATGCAGAAACGAAGTTAAGTATCTTCTATCACACTCTGCTATATTCCCTTTAGACAGGATCGCTCACTGAAGCTTGCCACTTCAGCTAGGCTGGATGACCAGGGAGCGCCCTGGATCCCCTCTGTGTGCTTAAAGTCCTGTGCTTACAGTCCTGTGGGATCATGCCCAGCTGTTTTGTTTTCATTTTTGTTTTTTTCAAGACAGGGTTTCTCTGTGTAGCCATGGCTGTCCTGGAACTCACTCTGCAGACCAGGCTGGCCTCGAACTCAGAAATCTGCCTGCTTCTGCCTCCCAAGTGCTAGGTGTGTGCCACCACCGCCCAGTGCCCAGCTGTTTTTTGTTGTCTTTCTACATTTTATTACTGAACAAGCCAATTAGGTCATGTGGAATAAATATCAGTGGCAAATCAGACCCCAAATTTAAAGAGGTTAAAGATGTTCAGCTCCTCAGTTATGCCATTATGTGTGAGTCCTTGCAGACCTCGCTTCGTTCTCCTTACACTTCATATTATAAGTTTTCATATGAATCCATTGGGAAATAGGATGATTTTACTTTTGTTTCTTGGCCAGGAATTGCTTGATTCCAAAAGTCTGGCGAGAAGCTGAGTCCAGGGATGGTGTGCAGTGTCTGAGGAAAGGAGAAGAAATGCTTACCTTTTTGCATGAGTCCTGGGGATTTGAATTCATATCTCCATATTTGCACAGTAAGTGCACATACTTACTGAGCCATCTACCCAGGCCCTAACATTTATGCCTTTTTGGGTTAGACTTTTGAGCTATGATATAAAACAAATAATAGACAAGCAGCAGTTTTGAAAGAAAAGCCTTGACCCCCCCCCAAAAAAAAAGTTCAAAATGAAATGATAGTCAAAATATGTTAGATGGAAAGCTGGAAATATAGCTCAGTGATAGAGCTCTTGCCTAACATGTACAAGGATCTACCTCAATCGCTAGTACTCCCCCCGCAAAAAAGAAGGTATTGGTAGGAATGCACACTTGCAATCTCAATACTCAGGAGGCTGAGGTGGGTGCTCCCTGCCAATCCTGACAACCAGAATTGGTTCTGGCACTCAGATGGTAGGAGAGAACTGACTTCTTAAATTTTTATTTTTATTTTTTTGGGACCTCCACATGTGTGCTATGACATCTGCTCCTCCCCCCAATAGATAGATAATAAATGTGTTTTTAAGACAAAGGTCCTAAGTGGAATAAGCATGTTGGAGAACACTTCATTTTGACAGAAAGATGTTTGTGGACTGGCAATATTTTTCTGTGGTATGTGGTGTAGCTTTAATATTTTTCAGTGTCTACTTTTAATGATGGTTCTTAAATGCTTTAATCTTCCTTCTAGCCCACCACCAGAAGTAAGAAAGAAAGGCTATTATGATATGGGAGGAGTGGACTTGTTTAAGTTTCTTTGGAGTAAATCCCACCTGCATTGTTAGGAAATCAGCAGTTCAGTTCACAGGTCAGCAGCAGCACCTTGATCCATTCGCAAACACTTCACGAATATACTGGTAGTTCAGTAGTGTCGGGGCAGTAGCAGTGGTGGGGCAGCCTAGCAGGGACAGCCAGGCTTCAGTTTAATGGTCAAGAAGTCAGTAGGAGGGATTTGGACCAGCAGGGACATCAGGAGAAGTTCTCTGCCCTGCCTCTCTCAACAAAGATGACTTCTAGAGGTTAGGAGGAGTGAACAGCTGTCAGAGTAAAGTATTGTTTTTTTTTTTTTTTTTAAAGATTTATTTATTTATTATATGTAAGTATGTGTAAATAGCTGCCTTCAGACACACCAGAAGAGGGTGTCAGATCTCTTTACGGATGGCTGTGAGCCACCATGTGGTTGCTGGGATTTGAACTCAGGACCTTCGGAAGAGCAGTCAGTGCTCTTAACCGCTGAGCCATCTCTCCAGCCCCCCCTTTTTGTTTTGTTTTGTTTTGCTGTTGGCAGTGAATGTGGGTAATAGAATATTATTTCATGTATAAAATTATTAAAACGTAACTGTGTATGGTGGTTAGTGCATAGTAGTTATCCTAGTACTGCAGAAGCTGACATAGGATTGTGGGCTCCAGGTCAGTGATGCTACAGAGGAAGACCCTGATACAAGCAAAACCAGTAACAGTACCATAAGGGGCTGAGTAGATAGCTCAGTTTGTAAAGTGCCTGAGGATTTGACTTCAGATTCATGGCTCTCATATAAAAACAGGTCTGGAACCCTAGTCCTTGGTAGGCAGTGATGGGCTCTTCTCAGCTCTCCCTTTCTAGTGCTGGCATTAACAGGTAAGCACCTTCCCTGTTTGGCTTTTACCTTTTTTACATTTATTTGTGTGTGTGTTCATGCACATATGTTTATGTTTGTGTGTGCATGCATGTAGGTACCTGTGGAGGTCAGAAGAATTTAAGATGTGAGCTACCCTAATGTGGGTGCTGAGAACTGATCTCAGTCCTTAACTACTCAGTCATCGCTTTAGCCCCGTGCCCTGCCTTGCCTTTCCTTTCCTTTCCTTTCCTTTCCTTGCCTTTCCTTTCCTTTCCTTTCCTTTCCTTTTCCCTGAGATGGCCTGTGTTACTTAGGGTTTTACTACTGTGAGTAGACATCATGAACAAGGCAACTCTTAGAAAGGACACCTTTTAATTAGGGCTGGTTTACACATTCAGAAGTTCATCAAGGTGGGAACATGGCAGCATTCAGGTAGGGATGTGCAGAAGGAGCTGAGAGTTCTTCATCTTCACCTGAAAGCTGCTAGCAGAAGACTGGCTTCCAGACAGCTAGGAGGAGCATTTCAAAGCTCACACTCATAATGACACACTTCTTCCAACAAGGCCACACCTCCAAATAGTGTCACTCCCTGGGCCAAGCATATTCCAAGGACTTCACAGATTTCTTTTTGTAGCCCTGTCCTTGAACTCACTCTTTAGACCAGGCTGGGATCAAAGGCCCACCACCACCAGGCCCCATGTCTTCTTTTTTAAAATGTGAGTTCTGAGGATTCAGCTTGGGTTCTTATGATTGCAAGGCATGCTCTTTATCATCCTACCTACTGAGATATCATCCTACTCTCCACTCTCCAAGTACTGTGATTATAAACATGTACCACCATACCCAGTTTTTTAGGGTATGGGGATAGAACCCAGGGCTTCATGCATACCAGACAAGCATGCTACCAACTGGTTAGCATCCATCAGGAAAGACAATTTCTTTCTTTCTTCTTTCTTCAGGAAAGACAATTTCAACATCATCCCTAAAATAGTCTTTTTCTGGAATGTGGGATGAGAATTGAACTCAAGATTTTGTGCATGCTACTATGCAAGTACTTCATACTAGAGTCGTTAACCTACTAGTTCATTTTTCACTTGTATTTATTTTCCTGCAAATTCCTACCTAGGTCTTGTCAAATGTCAGAAACCTTAATTAAAAAAATGGCTTCAACAAGTAGAAATTTTCCTCACAGATATAATTCAGTAGCATATGAAATTGTCACAGACTTAGATATGTTCACCCTTCTGGTTCCTTTCATTCTCACCATATTGGTAGTTGCTAGATTAAGCAGATATAGTATATGAAAAATAAATTGTTACCATGGGAAATAGATAACAAGATAATGGAACTTGATGCGGATGAGGGAGAAGACAGACTAACATAGGTAAACATTTCATTATGTCTGAAATGTTAATTATTGTGGAGAAAATAAAGTAGTGGACAGGATAAGAAGTATTGGGTTATTAGTAAGCTGATCGGGGAGGTTTCAGTAAGATGACTGAGTCTAAAAGGGACTGTGAGAGTGCAGAGTGAAAGGCTGGTGTGGGTGTGTTGGATTAGCATTTAGGCATAGGGAGCAATGAGTGCAAAAAGGCTCTTGTGCTTGAGTTTTTCGTAGAACTGAATTGAAAAGAGGCATCAGGGTTGAGCTGTGTGATAAGGGGCAAGTAAGCAAAGTATTGGGAGTCAGGTCGTATAGGGCCTTGCATTATGAGAACTGTTTTTTTTTTTTTTTAAACACTTAAAAAAGATGGGAAGAGCTGGGCAGTGGTGGTGCACACCTTTAATCCCAGCCCTTGGGAGGCAGAGGCAGGCGGATTTCTGAGTTCGAGGCCAGCCTGGTCTACAGAGTGAGTTCCAGGACAGCCAGGGCTACACAGAGAAACCCTGTCTAAAACAAAACAAAACAAAAAGTGGGAAGAGATGCCTTTGGAAACCTTTGAGCAGAGAAGTGACTAAAAGGTTCCTTTCAGGACCAGGCCACCTACAGTGATAAAGAGCACCTTGGCCTTGGGTTCAACCTTCAGCACCCAAAAGGAGGAAAAAAATGCTCATGCTACAGCTTTGTTGAGAAGAGAATGAGAGGATAAAGGGAGAAGCAGGCTTCCTATTAAGAGAATCATAAGCAGCCAGGGTTTAGAAGAAGTGAGAAGTAGGGGTATTGAAGAGATTCTTCATGTTGTCAGAACAAGCTCAAAGGATTTATGGAATACTATTGATAGAGGGTGTGAGGAAAAAGAGGATTTGTATCCACAACCATTACCAGAAAAGATGGCATTGCTCACATACCTCTTTCATTTGGAATATAAACATTTCCTAAAGCCTTTGTAAGTTTTTCTCTCAGCTCTTTTTGGGGCCTTGACTAGGCATGCTTCTAGGTGGTATGTATAACTGAGGCTGGGAAAGCCATAATGTGTACATCAGCTTCATAATGGGAGGTGTACTCTGTAACAGGGAACAAAATATAAGGTAGGAGAATATGTGATTGTTCACCAAGAGTGATGTGTGTTTTTGTTGGGTTGGCCATTACTCTGTGGTAACTTGTAAATAATATTTCATAATAATTACTTAGATACATACACACATATACATGTGTATGGTATATATCTGTATGTGTATGCAGAAAATGGAACATTTTGGACAAGTTCATTAAGCCTAGAGCATTTAATGATCATGTATGTGGAACATTGAACAGAAGCCCTTTAAAACCTGTAAGGGGAAAAGTAATGAGGTGGTTCAAAGCTCATCATTTTAACCTTTGACCAGGTATTGATTAATAATAATTACTAACCAGGTGAATGGTAAATGGACAAGTAGGGCCAAGAGGAAATAACTGAAATTTAGAAAAAATAATGTTTAAAGCTATCTTTTTCTCTTATTCAAATGATGTATGTAATTAATAGTATTTTGTATGATAGTTCTTGCCTTCAATTGACTATTTTGAAGCTTTTCCTGTTCTGGGCACTATTGTGCATAGAAAGTATTCGCTTTGGTATATTTGGTAGACTTCTTCAAAATTCTAAGTTGTGAGCTTAAAAACACTTTTCTTTTTTTTTTTTTTTTGCTTTTGTTTTTTTTTGTTTGTTGTTTTGAGACAGGGTTTCTCTTTGTACCCTTGGCTCTCCTGGAAAACTCTCTGCAGACTAAGCTGGCCTGTTCCCCCATGTCTGCTTCCGAAATGCTGAGATTAGAGGTGTGTACTACCATTGCTGGTGTAGACAGGGTTTCTCTGTGTAGCCATGGCTGTCCCTGGAACTCATTCTATAGGCCAGGCTGGCCTTGAACTCAGATATTCACCCACCTCTGGCTCCTAAGTGCTAGGGCTAAAGGTGTGAGCTACCACTATCCAGCTAAAAACACATTTCTAAGAAAATTAATTTAGGTTTATGTCATAAAATTTCTACAGTTACAATATTCCCAAGACTTAAAATATATCCATTTATTTATGTCCTTTTCATGTGGAATCCCCACTCCAAGACCTAGTTATTTGTTTCATGTATGTATGTGCATATGTTACAGACATGCTGGTGCTTGTGGAAGCCACAGAAGGTGTTGTAAGCCCTTGAGCTAGACTTACATGCAGGTGATTGCTATGAACTGCCTTATGTGGGTGCTGGGAACTGAGCTTGGGTTGTCAGAAAGGGTAGCAGCTGCTCTTTAACCACTCAGCCATCTCATCCCATGGAATTTCCTTTTTTTGGGGGAGGGGAAGGATTGATTGGGGATTTGGATGGAGATCAGTTTAATGTGCCTTATATATAATGTATTGTCTTCTTACCAGTTTGCCCAGAGGAATGTTTTTCCGGGTGAAGAGAGAGTATAATGATAAATAAGAAATCTGAATAAGCCCCATCTGAATGTTGGGGCTTGAGCTCAGGAAGATTTTTATTTCCAGTGAACTTTTGCTATTGACTAGATGTAAGGCATTATAAATTTTTATTTTCTTACCCTGTATTACAGTTTGTCTTACATATTTACAGTTGGGACTGAAGAAGTGCCTCAGTGGATAAAATGCCTGATGGGCAAGTATGAGTCCAGGTCTTCAGAACCCATGTGAAAGCCAGGCAGGTGTGGCAGAGGGGGACACGGAATTTCTTTCTTTCCTGGTTCTTGTTTTTGAACTAATTGAACATCACGGTATGCATCTGTGTGTGTTTATGCATGCATGTAGTGTAGACATGGCGCAGAATTGAGCAATAGTTAATTTGTCTTTGGATATGGACTCGTCTACTGAAGAGCTGATGAGACAAGAGGTTGAAGTTCTGGAGGCTTCCCTGTATTTAGAATGTGTATGAAGTAGTCTCTGTGTTATAGCTCCTCTCAACCATTTTCATATAATTTAAGTCCACTTTCTTCCTTCCTCCCTTCCTTCCCATCCTTTAGTGTTATTTCGAGACAAGGTCTCACTAGTTATTTTAGGCTAACCCGGAACTCACTATGTAGTGCAGGCTGGCTTTGAACTTACAATAATCCTTCTGGCTCAGCCTTTTAATTCTGATATTCAGGAGTGAGCCACAATGATTCACTCAAAATGTTGAGAAATCCATTGGATGAATTTGTATAAGTGATAATAAAGCCAAAGCTACTTTTCTGTATCTCAGAATCAAAGTATTTTGTTTTTCCTTTTGGGCTTCCCTGTTTTTTTGTTTGTTTGTTTTCATTTTTTTTGTTAGTTAAGATTAAAACTATCAGAGGTGGGAAGGATCTAAGAGGAGTTGGAGGGGAAACTTTCATCAATGGTTCCACTTTCAAACTGACCATGGCCATTTATTTCATCTTTCTGGGCCTTTATTTTCTTGATTGAAAATGGGGAGGAGTCTAAATGTCTGTTGTGCTGACAAGAAAGTTCAGTTCTCCCTCCCTCCCTCCCTCCCTCCCTCCCTCCTTCCCTCCTTTCCTCCCTCCCCACTACCTTCTACACACACCCTAACTCATGCGCTCAGATTGGTGGTTTGTAGTTTCTGTAGTGACCATTTTTCCCTTAGTATGAGAGTTACTCATCATATTGGTGTGTGCTTCTTAACTGAGTTCTCAAATCCTCAGGTAAGTATCTATTAGTACTTTTTAGTTCTGCCTCCACCAGTTCCTTAATGGTAATAAAAAATTACCGAAGAGTAGATACTTAAAATAATAGAACCTCCCTTTGTTTCAGTCACTGTTTTGGAGACTGAAAATCCAAGTCAGCTGAATCGGTTCTTTGTAGGCTTCTCAGTTGGTTTGCAGGTAGCTGCATTCTTACTGTGTGCTGACATGGTCTTGCTTTTTCTTTTTCTTTTCTTTCTTTTTTTTTTTTTTGAGTTGTGATGTCGTTTTCTTAAACTTCTATGTATGTGTGCATACTTGCTCATATTCACACACCTATATAGGACAACTTGTGGGAGTTAGTTTTCTCCTTCTGTGCTGTGGGTCATGAGTATCAAGCCTGGCACTCTTGTCAGGCTTGGCAACAAGTATCTTTACCTGCTGAGCCACTTCACCAGCCCCGAGACTCTGCTTTTTGTTGTTGTTGTTGTTGTTAATTTACAAAGATAAGATTTATTCATTTTATGTATGTTAGAGTTTTGCCTGAATGTATGTATGTGCACTAGCTTTGTGCTAGGAGCCCATAAAGGTCAGAAGAGGTTGGACTTCTCGAACTGGGTTAATGGATGTCTGTGAACCACTGTATTGGTGCTGGGAATTGAACCCAGTTAGTTCCTCTGTAAAAGCAACAGATAACTTACCTTTGAGCTGTCTTTGTAGCCCTGCTCCCTGACTCCATCCGACTACATCTTAAGTCCATTTTAACTTCACTTCACCTTAAAGGCAGCTCTATTTCCAAATAAAGTTACATCCTAGGGTCCTTGAGCACTAGGGCTTTGATCTTCAAATCTGAGGACTATAAAAGCAGTTCAAGCATGCTTCTACCCTTATAACCACTGGTTACTCATTTATTTATGCATTTTCACAAAAAACTTTCTGTATTTCTGATACCATTTTTCTTCTTTTGAGTTGTTTTGACAAAATGCTTCAGAAAAGTATCTTAAGAGAGACAGGTTTTATTTACATCACAGTTTCAGATGATTCAGTCTGGCTGCTTGTCCGTGTGCTTAAACAAAAGTGTGGTGGGGATCACGTGGTAGTGGAGGTTCTACACATAAGGGTAGACAGGAGATTTCTGAGTTCGAGGCTAGCCTGGTCTACAGATTGAGTTCCAGGACAGCCAGGGCTACACAGAGAAACCCTGTTGAAAAACAAAAACAAACAAACGAAAAAAGGGTGGACAGGAAATAGAGAGAAGGATGCTTGGGGGCTGACTTTTGGCCTCCCTCCTTCCCTCTCTTCCTTTCTTCCTTTCCTTTTTATTGCAAAGGGTTCCCACCCCCAGTATGTGGAGTACTGCTGCCAGTACTCAGGGTAGGTCTTCTCTAAGTTAATCCTGTCTAAAAGTGCCTTTAAAACTAGGGTATGCTTTAGAAGTCTCTTACCAGGTATGAACATGGTGTGCCTATACACAAATAAGCAAAAATACTTATACACATTAAAATATCCTAAAAGAGTATTTTAAACATATTATCTACTTAAGTATAAATATATCCACTTCACAAATAATATGTTCGTTATAAAACATCCTAAAACCCTGTCTCGAAAAACCAAACCCCCCATCCCCCAAATAAAAAAACCACCTAATATTTTCCCTCAGCCTCGATGTTTCATTTCACAAGATGATAATATAGGAGTTTTGGAGTTTGGTTTTCATCATTTAACATTATTATAAATCATATATCTTGCCAGGCAGTGGTAGCACATGCCTTTAATCCCAGTACTTGGGAGGCAGAGGCAGGCAGATTTTTGAGTTTGAGGCCAGCCTGGTCTACAGAGTGAGTTCCAGGACAGCCAGGGCTATACAGAGAAACCCTGTCTCAAAAAACAAAAACAAATCATGTATCTATATTCTAAAGTTTTTTTTTTAAATAATAATTATTATTTTTGAGATGGGATTTCTCTGTGTAGCCCTAAATATCCTGGAACCTGAGATACACCTGTCTCTGCCTCCAGTGCTAGGATTAAAGGCGTATGCCACTGTACCTGGCTTATTTTAAAGTGTTTTAACAATGTATGCGTTTACCATAAATTAACATGGTATAAATCACAAATACAGTGGTGATCATTTGATCCTTGTATTTCTGCCTACACATTTCTGGCTTGTAGATAAGATGCCATGTGCAATGAAACATGAGTACATAGGAGTATTTGCTTTTTTATTTTTTGAGACAGGATGTCATGTATCCCATGCTTGTCTTCACCATTTGTGTTGTTAGAGATGACCTTAACTTCTGATTCTCCTGACTCCTGCCCAACTGCTGGTATTACATGCATCGACTAGTATGCTTAGTCTTATGTTACTCCTGGGATGGAACCCAGGGTTTTATGCATGCCAGCCAAGTACTTTACAACTGAATGTTTTTAACTTTTGGTTTTGGTCAATACTATTTTTGGGAGACAGTATTGCTGTGTAGCTTCAAATGCCCTTAAATTTATCATACTTCCTCTTCAAACTCTGGAATCATGAAATTATAGATGTATGCCACCATACCTGGCAAAGGGTGGCTGGAGAGATGGCTTAGTAAGAACATTGTCTATTCTTCATGAGGACTCAGGTTCAATTTCCAGCACCCACATGGCAGCTCACAACTATAGTTCCAAGGGATCTGACATAACAGACATGCATGCAGGCAAAACACCAGTGCACATAATATAAAAAGTAAAAAAAGATATTTAAACAAAACAAGTGGGATTGTATTAAACATTCTCTTGTCATACTGTCTGTACCCACATGTGTACCTTGAGTTTACTCTTTAGCACAGAATGTTTTTGTGGTCTTGCCTTAGCCTCCCAGGTGCATGCATGACTGTGTGCTTGACTGTATTGTTTACTTCATTTCTTGCCTCTCCTCCTTTTACTTTTACTTTAAAAATTTTTTTTTCTTGTCTGGTCTCTATAGTGAATTCCATGCCTAGCCATGGTTTTTTAGGAACCCTGTTATTCATACATATATAATATTACGTGTAGGTCACACATGCAGATCAGAGAATAACTTTGGGCATTGTTCTTACCTTCTACCTTGTTTTTTGTTTCTGCTGCTGAGTTGCATAAACCCGTTTCTGGGTGATTCTCTTTTTTTACTTACTGTCTTTCACTGTAGGAGTCCTGGTTTTACGCGATACTTTTATGGGCTTTGAGAATTATCAGACTGGTCAGGTCTATGTAGCAGGTGCTTGTACTCACTGAGTTATCTCCTTGATCTTCTTTTCTTATTGAGATGGTTTATTTGTGTAGCCCTGACTGGCTTGGAATTTGTAAGGTAGACCACTCTGGTGTCTTGGTATGATCCTCTGCTGGAAGTCCAGGCTGGGGGAGGTGGGGACGGGGCTGGGGATGGGGCTGGGGGCGTGGCTGGCAGGACTGAACTAGTTATCTTTTTTTGTGAACCGCCTATACAGACTTCATTTTCTTTGTTGTTCTCATTCCTTTCTCACTTATCCCTCTCCATTCTCTTTATGCCTTCTATATAGTCTTAGTTTTTATTCTTTTCTTAACATTGGACAACTGCAGGGCTTGAACTGAGGTTGTTTAAAAAGTGGCTGGGAAATCGATAGCTGGCCTTGCAAGCAATTAAGAGTATTTGTTGCTCTTAAAGAGGATCTGGGTTTGATTTCTGGTGCCCACTTGGTGGTTCACAACCACCTGTAACATCATTTCCAGCATATCCTATGCCTTTTTCTGACCTTTCTGGGCACCAGGCCAGAGGTACACAAGTATACATACAGGTACACAATTATGAACCTTTAAAAAACCAAACAAAAAGCTCCATTGATTGTTAAGGAGTCTCTGTTGCTCTGTTTTTTATGTTACCATACTAATAGGAATAAAAATGATGCATGCAAGTGTAGGTAACTACTGAACACTTAACTGTGGTAATAGACATGTGTTATGAGATAGATACCATTATCCCTTTTCAACAGATGAGGCAAATATATCAGGGAGACATTTGATTGGTTTCTAGTAACTGGGGGTGTGGCTCTCTACTGATCATTTGCATAGCTTACACAATATTCTCAGTACTCCCCTCCCACCTTAAACAAAGCTACATTTCTAGTAAGAAGAAAACAACATCAAGTTTAAGCACTCATCTTCTGTAATTCACATACACTCAACACACACACACACACACACACACACACTTTTAAACCATCTTTCCACCTAAGTCTATACTTAGCATGTTTCGGAGAATCCCCTCTGCTCTAGAGCTACAAGTCTCATCCTTGCCATCATTTTCTCTCATCAGATTTTTTCTAGGGTTTCTGGTCTAGTAACTGTGTAACTAGTGGCATGAGAGATTCCTCAATGTAGCTGATGACAATGTTTGATTCTTAGGAGATAGTTTGATATTTTAGAATGCTTGTAGTTTTAGATAGGTTCTTCTCTGGATGAACAGAGTCAGTATACTACACACACACACACACACACACACACAAAGTACATATTAATAGAGACTATATTGGATTGGTCTAATACAGCAGTGATAGTCTGCATAACGGAGAGTCAAGAACCATTTTCCAAGTCTAGACAGCTGAATGACTTAGACTTAGAAGTCCCTAACCATAGCTGAAAGCTTGGAAGCTCTCTTTTAGAGTCTCTGGCATTCAGTCCTGGTTGAAAGAAAGGCCTGAGAAGCTGGAGTCTGATGCCAGTCTGATTCAGTAAAAGGGGCATGCAGGCTCCTGGGCTTTCCTCACTAAGCCATTGAAAGGCACCATGCACATTTAACCCTGTGTGCCCCTCACTGTCCCCACTCTAGAATACTTCCATAGATGCAGAGATAAATTTTACCTCTTGACTCTGTGTGTGTGTGTGTGTGTGTGTGTGTGTGTGTCTCGTGCGTGCCTTTTACAACACACATGGAGGTAAGAGGGCAATTTGTTAGAATTTTTTTTCTTTACTATATGGATTCTGGGGATCAAGCTCAGGTTGTTGATCTTAGTGCAAAAGACCTTTAATCAACTGAACCATTTTGCAAGTCCAAGAAAAACATTTTATACCACTATGTTAGGGTTTTTCTTGGTAGGTTTTACACACATACACACACACACACACACACACACACACACACACACACACACACACACGGTATGTTTTACATATGCACACACACACGGTATGTTTTACATATGCACACACAGTGTATGTGTGTAGAAAACATGCAGAAAAAGTTGCTTCTCTTTTCACATAGGGAGGATAGTCATAAAAGATTTGTATGTTATTAACTGTAGTTGTATATGATTTTAGTAGCTGCTGAGTATCATCACTTAAATAATGCATCTGAATAGTCTTTTCTTGGTGGACAGGGAAAAGTCTCTGCTGGCACCCTAACATTTTGAAAATTGCATTTCAGTTAATTTGTTTTCTGTGCATGTAGGGAGGGCAAATGAGCCATGGTACTCACATGGGAAGTCAGAGGATAACTTGCTGGAGGTGATTATCTTCTACCATGTGCATCCTGAGGATTAAAATGAAGTAGTCAGGCTTGGTAGAAAGTCCCTTCACCAGCTGACCCATCTTGCAGGTCCTCATATCTGTTTTTTGAGACTTAAACACTGTACTAGTTCCCTTTTTATTGCTCTGATAAAATACCAGGACTGAGACAATGTAGAGAAGAGAGCGTTTAGTTTACTTGGATTATTGCTACTAGAGCAGTGGTGGTTTTCAATTTGTGGGATGCAACCTCTGGAGTTTGTATATTATGATTCATAGCAACAGCAGCAAAATTAGTTATTAACTAGCAGCAAAATAATTTTATGGTTGGAGGTTACCTAACAGGAACTGTACTAAAGGGTTACAACATTAGGAAGGCTGAGAAGCACTATTCTATACGCTTAGAATTCATCATGATGGGGAGGGTTGGTAGCTGGAGCAGAAAGTCGAGAGCTCATCATGTGCCACAAGTGTAAAGTTGAGAGCAAATCTGAAATTGTGCCAGTCTTTTAACTCAATGCCACCTCCAGTGGCACACCTCCTCCAATAATGCCACACCTACCTTCCTTCCTTTTTTTTTTTCTTTTTCGAGACAGGGTTTCTCTGTATAGCCCTGGCTGTCCTGGAACTCACTCTGTAGACCAGCCTGGCTGGAACTCAGAAATCCACCTGCCTCTGCCTCCCAAGTGCTGGGATTAAAAGCATGCGCCACCACCGCCCTGCTGTTTTCATTTTTTTCTTTCTTTTTTTTTTCCCCCAAGACAAGACCATACTTTCTAAGTTTTAAACAGCAGCACCTGGAGACTTTTTTCAAATGCTTAAGTCTATAGGAGACATTTCTCATTTAAACCAATACAAATACAATGCTCAAATGAAAATCCTTCATTTAATGACTTTGTGTGCTTTATTATTTATTCATGATAAATTCTCATATTGCCTTCCTGGGCTAAAGATTATACAAATTCTAATGACTTTTTAACAAGTTGTTTTTATTTATTCCTTTATGTGTATTGCCTGCATCTATGTTTGTGTGAGTGTGTTGAATCCTCTGGAATGGGAGTTATAGGCAGTTGTGAGTTGTCATGTGGGTTTTGGGAATAGAACCTAGGCTCTCTGGAAGAGCATCCAGTGCTCTTAAATGCTGAGTCATTTCTCCACCTCCTCTAAAGACTTAATAATGACAAGACAAATATCACTAAATAATTAAAGCGCTGGGCAGTGGTGGCGCACGCCTTTAATCTCAGCACTTGGAAGACAGAGGCAGGCCGATTTCTGAGTTCGAGGCCAGCCTGGTCTACAGAGTGAGTTCCAGGACAGCCAGGGCTACACAGAGAAACCCTGTCTCAAAAACAGAAACAAACAAACAAACAAAGAATAATTATAGCAATTTCTGTTCTTACTAAGAATAAATGTCTGGTATGGTGAAACAAGCCTTCAATGCCAGAGACTCATATGAAGCTCTGGTGTGTTAGTCAGTGTGCTATTCTGTGAAGAGACACTGTGACCAAGGCAGCGGTTATAAAAGAAGGCATTTAATTGGTTGCTTGTTTCCGGTTTCAGAGACTTAGTTATTATCATGGCAGGGAGTGTGGTGGCATGCCTGGTGCTAGAGCAGTAGCTGAGAGCTACATTCTTCAGGCAGAGAGGCTGAGAGAGACTGGGCCCTACATGGGCTTTTGAACCTCTTCCAACAAGGCCGCATCTCCTAATCCTTCTAATTCTTGAAAAGCAATTCACTCTCTGGTGACTAAGGCCATTCTTATTCAGACCACACTTGGCATTACAGATTCCATTTCAAAGATAAAATGGAATTACCTTTTTACTCACCTTGAAAATTGTAGAAGCTGTATAATTTTAGGAAAATATTTTCATATTTTCTATATAAAGTGGTTATTTGTAAGTTTCATAAGTCATCTAGGAGGGAAGGGATCTTCCAGAGATACATGGGGTTGGGGGGAGATGGAAAGCCAAACTTATCATTTGTTTAAAAAGGCCTCTTTTTAAAAGTGTTAGATTTGGGAGTTGGGTATTTCCTTGCAGTGCTGTAGATAACTTTAGGGATTTTTCTCATATTTTACTCATATTTAGAATATTTGTGTTGCCACATGGGTATGTATGTGTAGAGGTCAGATGGTTTTTTACTTCTGTCATGTGAGCAATTCAACTCAGGTCATCTGGCTTGGTGACATGACCATTATCCCCTGACAGGCAGAATTGGTAAGATAGCTTGGGAGAGAGAGAGGTAGGTACTCTGCAAGGGAAGCCGGGTTGTGGAAGGGTTGTGGAAAGTTTCAGGTGATTGTCCTGGGAATACAGTTTCTTGGCAGAGGTACCTCCTGCATTATAGTGTGTTTAGCAGCACTACCGCACTCTACTGGCTGGGTGGAGTAGCTTCTCCACTCCATATTGTGACAACAAACAATGTTCAGACATTGGCAGATAATTTTTGGGAGAAACCAACTCTGCCCTCTACAATTAAGAACCACCATCGAATAAAGGTTAATAAATATACCTAGAAGAGTGCTTGGATGGAATAAAGTATTTTTTGCATAAATGAAGTGTTAGTTTTTGGCTGGGAATTAAAAACAGAAGAAAACCATGTTATTTGTTGTAGTTGATGAATAAGATGTCCACTGAGCATCTTTTTCAGATCTTAATTAATTAAATAATTATTTTTTCTGTTGGTGATTAAACTCAGGACCTTGTTTATGTTAGATAAATTCTCTACTAAGCTGTATTATTGCTCTCACTTTTTCTATTTATATTATTATACTGATAAAATTAACTAATTAAGTAAGGAAGGAAAGAAGGAAGTTTGAGTCATATTATGTAACCCTGGAACTTGCTGTGTAGACTAGGCTGACCTTAAACTCATGGAGATCTAACTGAGGGCTGGGATTAAAGGTTTGAACTACCAGGTCTGGCCACTTAATATAAGCTACTTTTTGTTAAATTTGTTTTTCTTTTAAATTTACTCTATTTTTTTTATTATATTTAATTTATTTCTGTGCTTCTGTGAGTTCATGTGCACATGTAGGAGTCAGAGAGCAGTTTGCAGGGTTTGTTTGCTCCTTTTATCGTGTGAGTCCCAGAAGTTGACTCAGGTCCTCAGGGTTGGGGCAAGCACCCTTACCCATTGAGTGACCTTGCTGGCCCAATTACATGAGCTTTTAGTAAATGGAATTTTCAGGTATCACTTTTAAATTTTACTAAATGTAGACTACAACCTTTTAAAAGTCTGAACTTTGTAAAGAGCTTATTAGAAATATATAATCTAATAATGGATACAGAGGGAGTCTTGGAAAATGTCACTTTAAAGAAGCAAAATCCTAAATTAGTAGTTCTATACTTAAGTTATTTATTAACACAGCTCTGTCCTCACATTCAGGCTTTAAGGAAGAAAATATTTTTATTACTTAATGTGCTATTATGCTGGAGAAAGCTCAAATTTTATTTGCTGTATTTTCCAAGTGCGCTTTATATGGTGTTTAAGTCTTAAATTTCAACATTTATCTGGATGTGATAGTCCATGGTACACATCCCAGTAGTTAGAATAATGAGGCAGGAATATTAGGAGTCCAAGGCCAGCTGGGTTATATGTGAGAGTGTCTCAAAAACAACCAAGCAAAAATTTTAGTATTTGATTTTATGTGCTTAATTAATTGATTAATTAATTATTTTTTTTGCTATAGGCCTCGAAGTAGAGGAAAATCTACAGTGGAAGACGAGGACAGCATGGATGGACTGGAGACAACAGAAACAGAAAATACTGTGGAGACAGGTATTGGATCTTAATGAGAGTTTTGACAAAATAAGTAATCATCTGTATTTATTTATGCACTGCACATAGCATTTGTATAGAAATGTCTGTGTTAGTATTTGTCTACATATGTATGATGTGTACTGATAAAGTAAAAAACTAAGGTTTCTTTCTCAGTTTTCCCCTTGAATGTTTATTTAGTTTGAATTATTTTGTTTATATGAATATCCTTTATTGAAACAAATACAACTTTTTTATGCCTTTAGTATATTTCTGACTTGTGAACCATCAAGTATTTGTTCAAAGCTTTTGTTAATATGAATAGAAGGGAAAATGCTCCATTTTTTGAGTGGTATTATGAAGTCCTGGGTTAAACCATAAGCTTCTGTGTGCTCAGCCTTCAGATATCTTAAACATACAGGTGTGCATTGTGTACCCCCAAGAGTGGGCAAGTAAAGTACCAAAAGTCATTCCAAAATCTTAAGAAGTTAATGATTTACTAAGTTGTTGGAGTCAGGGCCTGAGTAGAAGATGGACTGCCCGGGGAAGTCAGCTAGCTGTGCTTTCCACACGTGTGTGGGCCTGGGTAGTGCTCTGCTCTTTGCTGTTCATCAAGATGAGTAGTATTTTTTTTTAAAAGATTTATTTATTTTATTTATATGAGTACATTGTAGCTGTCTTCAGACACATCAGAAGAGGGCATTGGATCCTATTATAGATAGTTATGAGCTACCATGTGGTTGCTGGGAATTGAACTCAGGACCTCTGGAAGAGTAGTCAGAGCTCTTAACCACTGAGCCATCTCTCCAGCCTGAATATTATCTTTTTTTTTTTTTTTAAGAATTATTTATTTTTTTATGTATATGAGTACACTGTAGCTGTACAGATGGTTGTGAACCTTTATGTGGTTGTTGTGAATTGAATTTAGGACCTCTGCTCGCTTTGGTCAACCCCACTCACTCTGGTTGGCTCCACTTGCCAGTTGGCTGTGCTTGGCTCCGTTTGCTCTGGTCAACCCTGGTTGCTCAGTGGTCAACCCTGCTTGCTCAGTCCCTGCTCACTCAGGCCCAAAGATTTATTTATTGTTTTAAATAAGTACATTGTAGCTGACTTCAGACACACCAGAAGAGGGCATCAGATCTCATTATGGGTGGTTGTGAGCCACTATGTGGTTGCTGGGATTTGAACTCAGGACCTTTGGAAGAGCAGTCAGTGCTCTTACCTGCCCAGCCATCTCGCCATCCTCCAAAGTATTATCTTGATGTGTATGGTGGCACACGCCTTTAATCCTAGCACTTGGGAGGCCGAGGCAGGCGGATTTCTGAGTTCGAGGCCGGCCTGGTCTACAGAGTGAGTTCCAGGACAGCCAGGGCTATACAGAGAAACCCTGTCTCAAAAAAACCAAAAAAAGAAAAAAAAAGGTTGCTTCATCTTTTCTAAAAAATATGTGTGTGTGTGTATTAGTTTTGCATACACAGGGCAGCCAAGGAGACCAGAAGAGGGTGGTGGATTTCCTGGTACTGGAGTTATAGGTAGATATCTGTTGTAGTGAGACTGTTTTGGCATCAAACTTGGGTCCTCTGGAAGAGCAGTCAGTGCTCTTAACCACTGAGCCATCTCTCCAGCCCCACTTTATCTTTTTTAGAAAAATTATCGTGTGTGTGTGTGTGTGTACACAACTTGAGAAATTTTCTCCTATAGACTGTGGGGATCAGACGTGGCAGCAAGCTCTTAACACTTTCTCATAATAAAACACTTGGCTTTATGTTTTTAAGGTATTTTCTAGAAATTACTTTATGTTTATTTCTTACTATGTAAGTGTAGAGTTCTTGGAAAGCTTTTGTATACTCTGTAGTTCCCATTTCCTTTCTGTTGTGTTTGATTAGTTAGAGTGACAAAGTGAAGCTTGGAAGCTCACAATCTTTTCATCCTTTAAAAATTTTCCTCCCCACCTTCCTTTTCCTATTTATCTTTCCCTTTTCCTTCTCTCCATTACTTAGAATTTATTTATTATTTTTTTATAGATTTTTTTTTTTTATCTGTGTGTCTGTATGTGCTAGAGTGAACATGGGACCCAGACGAGGTTTTGGATTTTCAGGAGCTGGAGTTACAGGCATTTGTGAGCTACCCCACAAGTACTAGGGATCCAAACTGGGATCCTCTGTAGGAGCAGTAAGTACTGATAACTGCTGGATCATCTCCCAGAACTCCTGTAAAGTCATGTGTCCACGTCTTCACCGTCAAAGAAGGGTCTCACTGTGTAGCCCTGGCTGTTTTGGAACTCTCACTATGTAGACCAGGCTTGGCTGGAACTCACAGAGATCCACCTGCCTCTGCCTCCGAAGTGCTGGGATTAAAGGAGCTTGCACTATGTCCAGTTCCTTTTAAAGTTTTAAGTGACATTTTTCAACCTCAATTTTTTTTTTTTAAAAATTATATTAAGACAGTGCCATCCGGCAATCTCCTTTTAAAACATGTACCCATCAACATTCTTCGGTATTCTCTTTCTTATTTGGTGAAGATTTAGCATCATTTCTGTGTTATTCTGTTTTTTTCCCCTGTAATCTTGTTTTTTGTCTTTGTTTTCGAGACAGGGTTTCTCAGTGTAGTCCTGGCTGTCCTGGAGCTCACTCTGTAGAGCAGAGAGGGTCTCCTGCCCTTGCCACCTGAGTGCTGAGAGGAAGAGTCTTATGCCACCACTGCCTGGCTTTCCTCATAAGTTTTTATGATCTCTTCAAAACCTTGAATTTTGACTTTTGATTTCTTTTAAACTCCTCCAGTTCTTCTCAGTTATGCATTCTTAGAGTTCACACATTACCCTTGTCATAGTGCCATTTATTGGGACACTTAGTGACTCCTTTTCAAAGTTGCATGGGTGCTACCTTTTCCATCACCACATTTTCTTTTTGCCCTAAAAACCTATGCCATACAGCTTTTTACATATTGAAACCTACAGTCCAGTGATCCTATGAATGGGTTTGCTGCTTTTCTAGCTCCAAGTCTTTATAATCTCAACTCCCCACCCCCACCATCTCTATCTATCTATCCATCTCTCTCAACCTTATATAACCCTGGCTAGCCTGGAGTTGACAATTCTGGCTAAAAAAAAAAAAAAAGAGGTCTACCTGCCTCTGCCTCCTGAGTGCTAGGATCAAAGGCATGTACCACTACATATGGCTATTGTCATTTTCTTGACACACCTTCAGATCTTTCACCAAAGCTACATTTTACATCTTTCAACTGATCATGGCTGTAGACAACAGACAGTCTTGCTGATTGGTTTATCTCAAATGACCCCAGATCTCAAGTGAGTCAAGACCACCACTCCTTTCCTTATTCTATCTACACTTACTTAGAAATTTCTTCTCTAGTAATTGAGGATGATTATTTCCTTCACTACCTTCTCTTCTCAAGCTTCTAATTCTTCAATTTAATTTCCATTCTTTATTGTTTTAGTGGAAAAAGGAATTTCACACTTATCCACCAGGTATGCTCTCTTGCTTATTTCTCTGTCCACATACTCTGCCTTCTAAACTGTGCCTTAAGTACCTTCTTAGAAAGCTACAATGATCATTGTTCTTTGGAAAGAATATTTTTGAGGTCTATGTTTAATCTTTCCTGCCCCTAGATAAAAATTTAGCTACTCTCTAAGGACTTCAAGTTCTTTTAGCTAAGGAAAGTAGGTAGCATTAAGGAGTAAAAACTTGTAGGTTATAGGAATGCATATCATAATTGTTTCACTTGAGAACTAACTATGTTATTGGTCTTTGTCTTGTTTAGTAATATATTAGCTATTAGATGAGACAATACATATACACTTATAATTGTGAGTTGATACACTTTGAAGTCTACCTTTAAATAGCTAACTACCTTGCTTGTTTGAGACAAGTATCTTACTATGCAGCCCTAGTCCTGGAACTTGCTGTGTAGCCTCATACTCAAGAGAGCCACCCGGTCCTGTCTCTTGAGTGCCTTGATTAAAGGTGTATATTATAATGCCTGGAAGAAGAAGTTTTTTCCTTGCATCTGTATCTACTCATCTACATATTAGTCCTCCCTCCTTCCCTTATGTTCTTCCCAGATGCTAGTAACTTCTATTGTATTGTGTTGTGTTGCATTCTATTCTATTCTATTCTATTCTATTCTATTCTATTCTATTCTATTCTATTCTATTCTATTCTATTCTATTCTATTTCCTTGAGATTAATGTTAGCTTTCATATTAAAATGAAATATAGTATTTTTCTTTATGACTTTGACTTACATACAAGTTCACGTAGTATTATACATTTCCACACACATTTCTGGAGATGGAATAATATTTTTTTTCTGACATAGGGGTTAGCTTTAGATCACTATGTAGCTAAGGGTGGCCTCAAACTTGTGATCCTGTTGTCTTCCCATCTTGAGAGCTAGAGTCACAGCTGTGCCTGGCTAATGTATTTTTATTTAAAAGAGGTTTTATTATGTGGGTACCAGTGTGGTGCCTGTGGAGTCCAGAAGAAGGAATTGGGGTCTCGAGAACTGGAGTTGGAGATGGTTGTAACCCACTGTGTAGATATTAGGAACTGAACCCAAGTCTCTGCAAGAACAACCATTGCTTGTAACCATTGAATCATTTATCTAGGTCTTTATTTTTATCCTTAATTATATACTATTCCATTTTATATGTACAGCTGTTCATTAGTTACATCATTCAGAAATCATTGGCTGATTTCTTTTTGGCTATCTGTGGACAGTATTTTTATTAAAATACCAGAATAGATACCTTTCTATGTATTAATTTCATTTAATTTAGATATATATCCAATAATGAGTATATATTTTTGCTGGATTATGTAGTTATTCTATTTATAATTTGGGTTGACTGATGTATTTATTTATTGTTTGAAATTTTGCTTTGTTGCCCAGGCAGCACTTAGGGTCAAATGATCCTTGATGTCAGCTTCCCAAGTGTTAGAACTACAGACATATGGGATTGGGCACTGCAACTGCATGAGGCTGGTGTGGCTCCTCCCTCCCATACTCCCTCCTTCCCTGTATCATTTTTTCAAGAAAATGTTACTCTGTGTAGCCTTGCTGTCCTGGAATTAATTGTGTAGACCAGGTTGGCCTCCAATCATAAGAGATCCATTTCTGCCTCCCAAGTGCTCAGATTAAAGCCACTGCCCTGCCATGTGGCTTTCTTTCCTTTTCTCCCCACCCCTTCCCCCCTTTTCATACATCTGTCTATCTAGCTGTCTGTCTCTTTCAGGAGCATTGCAAATGGTTTTCTATAATATAACTGAACTATTTTTTCAAGATTTATTTATTTTTTATTTTATGTTTATGAATGTCTTGCCTCCATGTATGTAAGTGTACCTTGTATAAGCCTGTTGCCCTCAGAGGTCAGAAGATGGTGTTGGATCTCCTGGAACTCGGGTGACAGATAAAGTTCTCTGTTTACTGAGGATCGATCTCTGGCCTTTTAAAAGAACAGCCAGTATTCTTAACTGCTCAGCCATCATTCTAGTCTTTTTTTTTTTTTTTTTTTGTAGAAAATGGTTTTAATATTTTCAACTGTTAATATTCAGCAAACAGATATATTTCGTTGTTATGTCTCCCTTTTCATTTCTGATTTTATTAATTTGGTTATTGTCTCTGTGCCCTCTGGTTAGTCCGGCTAAGGGTTTATTTATTGTGTTGATTTTCTCAAAGAACCAGCTCCTGGTTTTGTTGATTCTTTGTTTTGTTTTTGTTTTTGTTTTTTCAAGACGGGGTTTCTCTGTGTAGCCCTGGCTGTTCTGGAACTCACTCTGTAGACCAGGCTGGCCTCGAACTTAGAAATCTGCCTGCCTCTGCCTCCCAAGTGCTGGGACTAAAGGCGTGTGCCACCACCGCCTGGCTGTTGATTCTTTCTATAGTTCTTTTTTTATAGTTCTTTTTATAGTTTTTATAGATTTTTTTATAGTTCTTTTTGTTTCTATTTGGTTGATTTCAGCTTTAACCTTGATTATTTCCTGCCCTATACTCCTCTTGGGTGTATTTGCTTCCTTTTGTTCTAGAGCTTTCAGGTGTGCTGTCAAGCTGCTAGGGTAAGCTCTCTCTGGTTTCTCTTTGGAGGCACTTAGAGCTATGAGTTTTCCTCTTGCCACTGCTTTCATTGGGTTCCATATGTTTTGGTATGATGTGTCTTCATTTTCATTAAATTCTAAAAAGCCCTTAATTTCTTTAGTTCTTCCTTGACCAAGTTATCATTGAGTAGAGCATTGTATGTGTATGTTGAGTAGAGCTTCCATGTATATGTGTGCTTTCCATTGTTTTTGTTGGTATTTAAGACCAGCCTTAGTCCGTGGTAATCTGATAGGGTGCATGGGATTATTTCAATCTTCTTGTATCTGTTGAGCCCTGTTTTGTGGCCAATTATGGTCAGTTTTGGGGAAGGTACCATTAGGTGCTGAGAAGAAGGTATATTCTTTCGTTTTAGGATGAAATGTTTTATAAATATCTGTTAGATGCATTTGGTTCATAACTTCTGTGAGTTTTACTGTGTCTCTGTTTAGTTTCTGTTTCCATGATCTGTCCATTGCAGAGAGTGGGGTGTTGAAGTCTCCCACTATTATTGTGTGTGGTGCATTGTGTGCTTTGAGCTTTAGTAAAGTTTCTTCTATGAATGTGAGTTCCCTTGCATTTGGAGCATAGAGGTTCAGAATTGAGAGTTCATCTTGGTAGATTTTTCCTTTGAACAGTATGAAGTATCTGTCCTTATTTTTTTTTGATAACTTTTGTTTGAAAGTTGATTTTATTCAATATTAGAATGGCTACTCCAGCTTGTTTCTTGGGGACCATTTGGTTGGAAAATTGTTTTCTGGCCTTTTACTTTGAGGTAGTGCCTGTGTTTGTCACTGAGGTGTGTTTCCTGTATGCAGCAGAATGCTGGGTCCTGTTCTGTCAGTCTATATCTTTTTTGTCAGTGTATATCCAGTCTGTTGGTCTATATCTTTTTTGGGGAATTGAGTCCATTGATGTTAAGAGGTATTAAGAAAAAGTGATTGTTACTTCTTGTTACTTTTGTTGTTTGAGGTGGAATTATGTTTGTGTGGCTATGTTCTTTTGGGTTTGTTGAAAGATTACTTTCTTGCTTTTTTAGGGTGTAGTTTCCCTCCTTGTGTTGGAGTTTTCTGTCTTTTATCCTTTGTAGGTCTGAATTTATGGGAAGATATTGTGTAAATTTGTTTTTTTCATGGAATATCTTGTTTTTTCCGTCTATGGTAATTGAGAGTTTTGCCTGGGCTGGCATTTGGGTTCTCTTAGGGTCTGTATGACATCTGCCTAGGATCTTTTAGCTTTCATAGTCTCTGGTGAGAAGTCTGGTGTAATTCTGATAGGCCTGCCTTTATATGTTACTTGACCTTTTTCCCTTACTGCTTTTAATATTCTTTCTTTGTTTAGTGCATTTGGTGTTTTGATTATTATGGATTTATTTATTATTGTATCTAACTACACTGTAGCTGTCTTCAGATGCACCAGAAGAGGGCGTCAGATGTCTATGGATGGTTGTGAGCAACCATCTGTTTGCTGAGATTTGAACTCAGGACCTTCAGAAGAGCAGTCAGTGCTCTTAACCACTGAGTCCTCTCTCCAGCCCCATTTATGTCCTCCTTAAAGTCTTCTATCACCATCATGAAAAGTGGTTCTATATCTGAATCTTGCTTTTCCAGTGTGATGGTGTATCCAGGACATGTTATGGTAGGAGAATTGGGTTCTGATGATGCCAAGTAACCTTTGTTTCTGTTGCTTATGTCTTAAGTTTGCCTCCCTCCACCTGATTGTCTTTTGTACTACCTGCCCTGTATCTGACTAAAGCCTGTCCTTCCTGTGATCCTAGTTTTGTCAGAACTCCTTAGAGTTCAGCTGTCTCTAAGATCTTGTGATCCCACGATCCCGTGATCCTGAGATCCTGTGATTCTGAGATCCTGGGTATGTAAGAGCTTCTGGGATTCAAACTGCCTCTGGGACCCCAAGATCCTGGTGTGACCAAGCTCCTGGGAGCTTGGGATCCTTGGATCCTGAAGTCCTTGGCATGTTAGAGTGCCTGGGAGTAGAGCTTCCACTGGGTGTTGTGAGACTGGCTGCGGAGTTTCTGCCCAAGGTCTGCTCAAGGCACTAGCCCAGACAAGAAGGAACCTGTGCCACCAGTGAATTCCTGGGTCCCACTGGTTCCAGTTACTTCTGGTCTTGGGGCAGATGTTATGTCCTCCTGACCTCTGATCCTATGATCATGGGAGTGTTAGAGCACCTAGGAGTGGATCTTCCTCTGGGTATTGTGGGACTGGCTGTGGAATCAGTGCACACGGTCTTCTCAGGACACTTGCTCAGACTGGAAGGCCCATCTGTCCAGTATTTGCTTTTGCTTTTGTTTTTGTTTTTGTTTTTGTTTTTGAGACAGGGTTTCTCTGTGTAGCCCTGGCTGTCCTGGAACTCACTCTGTGGATCAGGCTGGCCTCGAACTCAGAGATCCGTCTGCCTCTGCCTCCCAAGTGCTGGGGTTAAAGGCTGAGCCACCACGCCTGGCCCACTCGTCCAGTCTTAACTGGACTAATTTACATTCTTACTATCAAGGCATAGGAGGACAGTCTTTTATCTTATCATTAGTTATTTTTGTCTTTATTATTATTTTTTAATAGCTACTTGAAGGAGGATGAGATGACATTTTGTGGTTTTGGTTTTCATTTCTGTGATGTTTTCTTAGACACCCTCTGTATCGTCCTCTTCTTGCTTTTGAGTTGAATTTTTATATATGTTGCAAGTATATCACTTATTAATTGAATAATTTGTACTTAACTTACACTCTGCAGGTTGTTCGTCTTGTTGGTGGTTTCCTTTTTTGGACAGACGTTCTTTGAAATGTTACTAGTTAGTTTTTGCTTTAGTTGCTTGTGGTGTCTCATCTGTACCCCTCTTTCCCATGGGATTTCCATATCTAAAGATGTCTTTGTGCTGGGGGATGATTATTGAAATGCTTCTCCACTTTTAATAATTACAAAGTTTTGGGTTTTATGGAATGCTTTGACCCAACTGTACATGTTTAGAATTAGGGCCATCCTTTATTTCTTCTGCATTATATACCCACTGTGTCTAGCATCACCCCTTCCTTTTTTTTAAATGTTTGTGTGTGAGGACATTATATTTGTAGCTCAGTTTGACCTAGAACTTACAGTATTAGTTCTGTCCCTTTCAAGTTCTGAATATACAGCCACCTTATGTGCTGTATGTATGTATATACATATATATATATATATGTATTTTAAAGATTTATTTTATTTATTTTATGTGTATGAATACACTGTAGCTGTACAGATGGCCATGAGCCATCATGTGTGTGGCTGCTGTTGATCTCAGGACCTCTGCCGGCCCAGCTCGCTCCGGGGTAATTTACTGCAGCTGTCTTCAGACACACCGGAAGAAGGCGTCCGATCTCATTATGGGTGGTTGTGAGCCACCATATGGTTGCTGGGATCCGAACTCAGGACCTTCAGAAGAGCAGTCAGTGCTGTTACCTGGTGAGCCATCTCGCCAGCCCTGTGCTGTATATTTTAAAGTCAGCTATTATAATTCTAATAGGTCATGTGTCCCCATCCCTCTACACCTCCCTCTGCTCCTCCACAGTTTCACGATTGTTTTTGGTTCTAAAGGCATTTATTTATTGAGTCGGGGCTATATATATATATATATATA
>NW_022196901.1:20177541-20182488 GCF_008632895.1 Mastomys coucha | reverse complement strand
ATATATATATATATAGCCCTGTGTGGCCTGGAGCTCACTATGTATACCAGACTCTGCTTTGGATTGAAGCATTTACCACTATGCCTGGCCTTTCCTTAAATATTTTGTTCTACTTCCTTGAATAAAATTGTATTTTGATAGAAAATTGCAAAGTGTTGATCAGTTTGAGCTGTGTAGACACTTTTTAAAAAAATTTTAATAGATTTTTTTCATGCAATATATTGATTTTTTCGCCTCCCCCTGTTTCTATCAGTTCCTCCCCATTTCCCCTCTCATACCCAATCTACAAGCTTTCTGTCTCTCAGAAGACAGACTTCTAAAGAATAATAGTAAGATAAAACAAAAGTATACAAACCGGAATAGGACAAAACAGCCAAACAAGAAAAAGCCTAAGAAAAAGCAAAAGAAATGCATATAGATGAAGAGTGGAGTGCTACACACTTGCACACAGAACGGAATTCCATAGAGACAAAACCAGAGGCTGTAATACATATACAAAAGACTTGTAATTATTATTATTATTATTATTATTATTATTTGTGATAGGGTTTTGCTATGTAGCTCTATCTGGTCTGGAAATAACTGAGATTTGCGTGCCTCTGCCAGTGGTGGAATTAAAGACAAGCTAAGGACCTATAAATGTTTTTTGGGTGGGGGCTGAGGTGTTCTAGACAGGGTTTCTCTGTGTAGCCCTGGCTGTCCTGGAACTCACTCTGTAGACCAGGCTGGCCTTGAACTCAGAAATCCGTCCGCCTCTGCCTCCAAGTGCTGGGATTAAAGGTGTGCGCCACCACTGCCCGGTTATTTTGTTTTAAAGCCCTAATGCATGCGTGCGTGCGTGCGTGCGTGCGTGTGTAAGAAGCTTCTACTGTATTGTTTTACACAATCCCTCAAATGGTTCTTGACTTTATCTGTCCCTCATTCCCTTCCTTAACCCCCTCTTCTTATTTAATCATCCTGTTCCAATCTCTTCCCCTATTCATTCATAAATATGTATTCTATTTCCCTTTCCTGCAGATCCAACCCTCCTTGTCCCTTACTTTCTACCTAACCTCTCTGGCTATACAGATTGCAGCTTCCTTATATCAATGATTTAACAACTAGAATCCAAATATAAGTGAATATTTTTCTTTGGTCTTAGCTATTTCACACAGGATGATTATTTTCTGTCAACTTACCTGTGCATTTTATAATCACATTTTTTAAAAAACATAGCACCAAGTCATACTCAATTGAGTAAATGTACCATATTTTCTTTATCCATTCATTCATTGACAAATATGTAGGTTGTTTCCAATTTCTGGCTATCATGAGTGGAGCAGAAATGACTGAGCAAGTAAATGTTTCTGTAGCATACACCTAAGAGTGGCATAGCTGGATCTTGAGGTAGATCAATCCCTGTCTTCCTGCTTTTCATAATGGCCGTATAACTTTGCATTCTCACCAGCAATGGAGGAGTGTTAGCCCTTACACCACATGCATGATAATCGCTTTGTTTTTATTGACCTTAGCCATTCTGACTGGAGTAAAATGAAATTATCAAAGTAGTTTTGATTTGCATTTCCCTGATGGCTAAGTGTGTTGAACATTTCTTTCATTGTTTCTCAGCTATTTGAGTTTTTCCTTTGAGATTCTCTGTTTAGATCTGTATGCCATTTTAAAAATTGTGGTTTTTGTTTTCATGAGATCTGTTTTTTTTGTTCTTTATATATTTTGGATATTAGATGTCTATTGGACATGGAGTTGATAAATTTTTCCTGTTCCTTCGGCTACCCACCTTGTCTGATTGACAGTGTCCTTTGCCATTCAGAAGCTTTTCAGTTTCATGAGGTCCCATTTATTAATTATGCTCTTACTATCTGTACTATTGTTCTGTTCTGAAGATCTCTTCCTGTGCTAATGAGTTCAAGACTATTCCTCAGTTTCTCCTCTATCAGATTCAGTGTATCTGGCCTTTTAAAAAGGATAATCTTTTATCTATCTATCTATCTATCTATCTATCTATCTATCTATCTATCTATCTATCTATCTACCTACCTACCTACCTACCTACCTACCTACCTACCTACCTACCTACCTATCACACTCCAGATTTTATTCCCCTTCTAGTCCACCCTCCAACTGTTTCACATCCCATACCTCCTCCCTGCCCCCTGTCTCCAAGAGGATGTCCCCATCTCCGACCCCACCAGTCCTCTAAACTCCCTGGGGCCTCCAGTCTCTTCAGGGTTAGGTGCATCTTCTCTGACTGAACCCAGATCCGGCAGCCCTCTGCTGTATGTGTGTTGGGGGCCTCATATCTGCTGGTATATGCAGCCTGGTTGGTGGTCCAGTGTTTGAGATCTCTGGGGTTCAGGTTAATTGAGACTGCTGGTCCTCCTTCAGGGATTGCCCCCCCCCCCAGCTTCTTCCAGCCTTTCCCTAATTCAACCACAGGGGTTGAATTAGGGAAAGCTTCTGTCCATTGGTTAGGTGCAAATATCTGCATCTGACTCTTTCAGCTGCTTGTTGGGTCTTTTGGAGGGCAGTCATGATAGGTCATTGTTTGTGAGCACTCCATAGCTTCCATAATAGTGGTCAGGCCTTGGGACCTCCCGTGGAGCTGGATCCCACTTTGGGCCTGTTGCTGGACCTTCTTTTCCTCAGGCTCCTCTCATTTCCATCCCTGCAGTTCTTTCAGACAGGAACAATTATGGGTCGGAGTTCAAACTGTGGGATGGCAACCTCCTTCCTTACTTGATGCCCTGTCTTTCTGCGGGAGGTGGGCTCTACTGTTGGGCATTTCACTTAAGTTCCCTCCCTTTGAGCCCTGAGAGTCTCTCACCTCCCAGGTCTCTGGTGCATTTTGGAGGGTCCCCCCCACAACCTCCTCTTTCTTGAGGTTGCCTGGTTTCCATTCTTTCTGCTGGCCCTCAGGGCTTCAGTCCTTTCCCCCTACCCAATACCAGATCAGCCCCCTCCCTCCCTGGGCCCCAGATCCTTCCCTCCCTCCCTTCCCACTTGTGATTGCTTTCTTCTCCCTCCCAAGGGGACTGAGGCATCCTCACTTGGGCCGTTCAGCTTATTGACCTTTTTGAGTTCTATACTTCCCTCCCACCCCCCTAAGATCTACTTATTAGTGAGTGCATGTCCTTTTGGGTCTGAATTACCTCACTCAGGATGATATTTTCTAGTTCCATCCATTTACCTGCAAAACTCAGGATGTCCCTGTTCTTAATAGCTGAGTAGTATTTCATTGTGTAAATGAACCACATTTTCTTTCTTTCATTCTTTTTTTGTTAAAGATTTATTTATTTATTATATGTAAGTACACTGTAGCTGTCTTCAGACACTCCAGAAGAGGGTGTCAGATCTCGTTATGGATGGTTGTGAGTCACCGCGTAGTTGCTGGGATTTGAACTCAGGACCTTCAGTAGAGCAGTCGGTGCTTGTAACCACTGAGCCATCTCACCAGCCCTGAACCACATTTTCTGTATCCATTCTTCTGTTGTGGGACATCTGGGTTGTTTCCAGTTTCTGGCTATCACAAACAAGACTGCTGTGAACATAATGGAACACATGCCCCTGTGGCATGGTGGGGCATCTTCTGGGTATATTCTCAAGAGTGGTATTGCTGCGTCTTCAAGGTAGATCTATTTCCAGTTTTCTTAGGAACCTTCAGATTGATTTCCAGAGTGGTTGTACCAGTTTGCAATCCTGCCAGCAATGGAGGAGTGTTCCTCTTTCTCAACATCCTGCTAACATGTGTTGTTACCTGAGGTTTTGACCTTAGTCATTCTGATTGGTATAAGATATAATCTCAGGGTCATTTTGATTTACATTTCTCTGATCACTAAGGACTTTGGACATTTCTGTAATTGCTTCTCAGCCATTCAAGATTCCTCTGTTGTGAATTCTCGGTTTAGTTCTATATCTCATGTTTTGATTGGGTTGTTTGGTTTTTTTGGTGGTTAGCTTCTTGAGTTCTTTATCTATTTTGGATATTAGTCTTCTATCTGAAGTGGGGTTAGTGAAGATTTTTTTCCCAACCTGTAGGTTGCCAATTTGTCCTATTGACTATGTCCTTTCCCTTACAGAAGCTTTACAGAGTTTCATGAGGTCCCATTTATCCGTTATTGATCTTACCTTAGAGTGTGAGCCATTGAAGTTCTGTTTTAGGAAATTTCCCCCTGTGCCAATGAGTTGCAGGTTCTTTCCCACTTTCTCTTTTATTAGAGTCAGTGTATCTGGTTTTATGTTGAGGTCCTTGATCCACTTGGACTTGAGCTTTGTGCAAGGTGACAAATATGGATCTATTTTCATTTTTCTACATACAGACAGCCAGTTAGACCAGCACCATTTATTGAAGATGTTTATGTTGAGTTCTTTAATCTATCTGTAGCTGAGTTTTCTGCAGTGATGAGTGTGGATCTATTTGCATTCTTTTACATGCAGCCAACTAATTTGACCAGCACCATCTGCTAAAGATGCTGCCTTATTTTCAGTGTTTATTTCTTCTGCCTTCTTTATCAAAAATCAGGTGTCCATAGGTGTGTACTTTTTTGGGGGGGTGGTCTTCAGTTCAGTTCCATAGATCAGCTTGTCTGTTTTTATGCCATAATGTGTTTACTGCGATAGTTCTGTAGTCAAGTCTTAGAGTTTTTAATCATACAAATCTTTCACTTGCTTGGTTAGATTATCTGATATTTTACATTATTTAAAGCTGTTGTGAAAGGTGTTGTTTCCTGATCTCTTTCCCTGTCTGTCTGTTATTTGTACATAGGAAGGCTACTGATTTTTGTTAGTGAAGTTTTTTATCCTGCTACTTTCATGTTTATCAGCTATAGGCGTTTCTTGGTGAAACTTTTAGGACCACTTAACGGTATACTATCATATCATATATCATATCATCTGCAATAAAGATACTTTGACTTCTTCCCTTCTATTTGTATCCTTTTTCTTTCTTTC
>NW_022196901.1:20172907-20177531 GCF_008632895.1 Mastomys coucha | reverse complement strand
ACTCAGTAGACCAGGCTGGCCTTGAACTCAGAAATCTGCCTGCCTCCGCCTCCCAAGTGCTGGGGTTAAAGGCGTGCGCCACCACCGCCCGGCTATTTATATCCTTTTCATCTCCTTCAGTTTTCTTCTTGCTCTCACTGAGACATCAAGTACTGGATTCAGTAGGTATGGAGAGAGTCTTCCAGGCAGTTTTTATATGGTGAGTATAAATATTGATTTGCATATGTTTAATCATCCCTACATGTCTGGGATGAAACCTATTTGATCATGGTAGATGATCTTTTTGCTGTCTTCTTGGATTCAATTTGCAAGTATTTTATTAGGTATTTTTACATCTATGTTTTAATTATGCAAAATCACTCTATAATTCTCATTCTTTGTTGGTTCTTTATGTGGTTTAGACAGTTATTAGGTCCTCATAAAAGATTCTTTTTGTTGTTGTTGTTCAATAATTTGAGGCATATTGGGGTAACTCTTCTTTGAAATACTGATAGAAGTCTCTGCCGAAAGCTACCTGGCCCTGGTTTGTAGGTTTAATTACTGCTTATATTTCACTAAGAGTTATAGCAATTTAAACAATTGCTTACCTGATTTTACTCAAATTTATTAGGTAGTATATATTGAGAAATTATTCATTTTTTTATAGATTTTTCAATTTGTTAGAATACAGGTTTTTAAAATATGTCTATGATTCTCTGGATTTCCTTGGTGTCTGTTATTATGGCTGCTCTCTTATCTCTAATTTTGTTAATATGGATCTTCTCTCCACCTTTTAGTTAATTTTGATGGGGTGTGGTGGTCTTACTGGTTTTCTCACAGAACCAACTTTTTGTTTTATTGATTCTTTATATTGATTTTTTTGTTTGTTTCCAGTTTACTGAATCAGTCCTGAGTTTGATTGTTTCTTGCCATGAGTGTTATTTCTTCTCTGTTCTAGGTCTTTCATATGTGCTATTAAATTACTAAAACCGGATGTCTCTCTTTATGTAGGCACTTAATTGTGTCCCATAACGTGGGTCATGTTGTACTTTCATTTTCATCCAGTTCTCAAAAGTTACTAACTTTATTAGCTTCTGTCATTACCCATTTTTCGTTCAGTGCTGAATTGTTTATTTTCCATGAGTTTGTTAGTTTTCTGTTTTTGATATCTGGCATTAACCCATGTTGTTGAGATAGGATGCAAGGGGTTATTTTTGTTTTCTTTTATCCCATTGAGACTTGCTTTATGTCCAAGTATGTGGTCAATTTTGGAGGTGCGAAGAAGAAGGTATATTCTTTTGTGTTTGGGTGAAATGTTTTGTAAATATTTCTTAGGACTATTTGGTTTATATTGTTATTTAGCTGAAGTATTTCCTTTAGGTTTTGTCTGAACAACCTGTGTATTGGTGAGAATGGGGTACTGAGGGGCACTCATTATCACTGTGTGAGGGTCTATATGTTATTTAAGCTGAAGCAGTTTCTTCTATGAACTTGGGTGCTCTTGTGCTTGGTGCATGGATGTTAAGGATCACATTATCCCTTAGGTAGATCAAAGGAGTGGGTCGCTTTCACCCACCTTTTTATATGAAAAATGAGAAATTTATATGAGAAATTTATATGAGAAATTTTATATGTATGCTTTTTAGGGATATTGACCTGTAGTGCCTTGTATGCTAATGTTTCTCATCTATACTTTTTTAAAAACAGGGCTAATAAAGTCTGATAGAATTCTTCCCCTTTAGGACCAATAGATAATTTCAAAAGAATTGATACTTGTTTTATTTTGGAAGTTTGGTTCTAGGCCTTTTCTTGATAGAAATTTTTTTTTCTGATTGATAAACATTTACTTTTCATTATTGGTCTGCTGTAATATTCTGTCATGGTTCAGTTTTAGCAGACTCTATGTTTAGGTTTTTTTTCCCCCAAGGAAGTTGTTCTTAATAGTTCTAGTGATGATGTTTCTGTTGTTAGCTGTGTAATCTGTTTTCATTTCTTGTTCTATATTCTTTGACTTCCTTCCTTCCTTCCTTCCTTCCTTCCTTCCTTCCTCCCTTCCTTCCTTCCTTTCCTTCATTCTTTCTTTGCTCTCGCATGTCTTTTTGGACATGTTGTGTATATCAGGCTAGCCTTACACTTATCATTATCTCAGATGTGCTCACCACACCTGTCAGCCATGGCAACATTCCTACTCTTACTTCTCCCCCTTCCTGTCATGGTGGTGGTTGCCGCTGTGCCTGTGGCTGTCCTTGACCACCACCACCTCCTCCTCCTCCTCCTCCTCTTCTCTCCCTTGTTTCTATTTTATTATTTTATGCTCTGATGTCTGTGTTTGTTTCCTTCTATCTTGGGGTTTGATTTGATCTGCTTGTTTCTAGTAACATGAACGCCCTCATTAGTTTTGTTTCTCTTTTTATTAATTTATACAGTGACCTTTTTCTTTTCCTTTTCATGCCAGTCTGTATTGTTTTTCCTGCTTCTCTTTTTTTTCTGTTTATCTGGTATGGCTTATGTCTATCCCTTCACTTTCAGTGTACCTAGTGATTGGCAAAGAAAATCTGTGAATTTAGTCTTCACCTTTTAGGGAATGGAGGGAGGTCTACTTAGACCTATTAACCTATTCCTTTTCATCATAGGAACTTGTTTTTATATTCAAGGTTATGTTGACAAGAAAAAATGTATTACTGTAACTGTTAGTTTTTCTTTTCTTTCTTTTTTTTTTTGTTTTAAATTTTTTATTTTTTCACTTTCTATTTTATTCCCCTCCTATCCACCCTCCAACTGTTCCACATACTATACCTCCTCCCCACCAACATGTCTCCATGTGGATGTCATCACCTCCCCATCTCACCTGCCCTCTAAATTCCCTGGGGCCTCCAGTCTCTTGAGGGTTAGGTGCATCATCTCTGAATGAACACAGACCTGGAAGTCCTCTACTTTATGTGTGTTGGGGGCCTCATATCAGCTGGTGTATGCTGTCTGTTTGAGAGATCTTGGGGTCCAGATTAATTGAAAACTGCTGGTCCTCCTACAGGATCACCCTTCTCCTCAACTTCTTTCAAGCCTTCCCTAATTCAATGACAGGGGTCAGCTGCTTCTGTCCAATTGGTTGGGTGCAAATATCTGCATCTGACTCTTTCAGCTGCTTGTTGGGTCTTTCAGAGGGCAGTCATGATAGGTCCCTTTTTGTGAGCGCCTGTTTCCATTCTTCCTGCTGGCCCCCAGAGCTTCAGTCCTTTTCCCTACCCAGTACCAGATCAGGTTCTCCTCTCCCTCCCACTCTTTCCCCCTCCAGTCCACTTTCCCTCCCAGGTCCCTCCCCTCCTCTTTGTTACTGATTTAGTCTTAATATTTCTGGTGTTTAGAAGATTATTTTGTGTATATATTATATGTTTTTGAGCTTAGATATGCAGCAGCTCTCTTTCTATCCCCCCCCGCATTTAAAATTTTCATTTAGTTACTTATTTTTGTGCTGTCATCTGTGGGAATTGGTTCTCTTCTTCCATAGTGTGAGTCCTAGGTTTAACTCAAGTTATCATGCTTGATGGGAAGTGCCTTTCCTCACAGAGCCATCTTACTGTCACTATAAAACAGTAGCTGAGCAGTATGTGAACACACATCAATAAAGGTATATCACTTATAAACAGATTTTTTTTTTTTGTGATGTTCATTGTCTTTTGACAAGCACATAATTACACTTAGCTATGTTATCATAGAGTAGTTTAACTGCCCCAAACTCTTGTACTCCAACTTTTAAAAGTCCATTTTAATTTTATGGTAGTATTTCATTTCAGTACTATATATCATACAGCTAACTGGCTTCTTTTATGTAATATCATGTATTTTCATTTCCTTCTAGTCTTCCCATTTTGATTCTCTCTCTCTGTCTTTCTCTCCTTCCTTCCCTTTACCTCTCCATCCCTATCTTTCCCCCTAACCCCACCCCCATGTTTTCTGTGAGAATGGTCTTTTTCTGTAGCCCAGGCTGGCCTGGAACTTATTACATACCCTACACTGGTCTCAAACTCAAGGGAGTCTTTTTGCCTTAGCCTTCTTTGGCTTGAAATTATATGTGTTATCTGCAATGCACAACTTGATGACTGTTCTGTCAATAAATAATCTTCCATGTTAAATCATCACTTATTGATAATTTCCAAGGTTTACCATATAGACCTACAATCAACATATTTTGTTTTAGATTTTTTTTTTGGTGTGGCTATATCTTAAACCAATTTGGGTAAATATTAAATAACAGAATTGTTGGACTATGTGGTTGGAATTGTTTAGTTTTGTAAATACTTGTGTAGTGTCAGTACCATTTTACATTCTCATCAGTAGTATACTGTGGATATAGAATATCATTCTTTACTTATTAACTATTAATTTACATGTATTTTTTCAAAGTAGGTTTGTTCTTAGCAGTATATAGTTGGCTCATGTTTTTAATCCATTTGACAGCCAGTACATTTACATTAAACATGATGAAAGTGATTCTTCTTTCAATAATTACTTTTACTTTTAATTATGTGTCTGTGTGGGTATGTGCATGAGACACCAGAGGCATCAGATCCCTCTTTGAGCTGATGTTACGTTGGTGGTTGTAAGTCATGCAAGGATTCTAAGTCTCTTAACCTTACTCAGCTACCTT
>NW_022196901.1:20119017-20172766 GCF_008632895.1 Mastomys coucha | reverse complement strand
TTTTTTTTTTTTTTTCAAGACAAGGTTTCTCTGTGTTGTCCTGGCTGTCCTGGTACTCTGTAGACCAGGCTAGCCTCAAACTCAGAAATCCACCTGCCTCTGCCTCCCAAGCGCTGGGATTAAAGGTGTGTGCTACCACCGCCCAGCAACCTTTTATGGTTTTGTTTGTTTGTTTTTCTCCGCTTTTGGAGGCAAAATCTTTCTTCTCCCAGCCTCCCAATTAGTAGTATTGCATTGCTTTGCCATCTTGTCCAGCTAGCTCTTTTAATCAAACATTTTGTTTTCTCTTTTCTTAGCATATCATATAGCCCTTTTTGCTGGTTGTCATATAGACTGTGTGTTAATACAAAATTGTGTGCATGTCTGTGTGAGCACATGTGCAATCATGCACACCTATATGTGTGCTTGTTTGCGTATATGATGGCCACAACTACCCGCTGTTAAATAGGACCCGGGGATCCAAATTCCAATCCTCATGTTTGCCTAATAAACACTTTGTCCACTGAGCCATCTTCCTAACCTCAGCTTAAACCCACTATTGTGGTGCTCCTTCCTGCTTTTGTATCAGTGTTGACAGTCATCTCACCTGTGAAATACACATGTGCAAGTACCTAATGCAGTGGGCAAACCTGTAACTGTAGATCAACTAAGAGTTTTAAAAACATTTACTTACACATTTTGCATTTGAGATACTGCTCCTTTCTTTATGTAGACCTAAATTGATGAGTGTTCTAAAGAAGTTTTTACAATTCTGCAAATTAGGCTAGACATTGGCAACAGTCTTCTTTCTCAGTTGATATTTTCTTTCTCACAGCTCATATTCTTTTTTTTTTTAAGATTAATTTTATTTATTTTATGTGTATGAGTACACTGTAGCTGTACAGATGGCTGTGAGCCATCATGTGTGTGGCTGCTGGGAATTGAACTCCGGGAATTCTGCTGGCCCCGCTTGCTCCGGCCCAGCTCACTTTGGCCCTGCTTGCCTAGGTCAGATCTTATTACAGGTGGTTGTGAGCCTCCATGTGGTTGTTGGGATCCAAACTCAAGACCTTTGGAAGAGCAGTCAGTGCTCTTACCCACTGAGCCATCTAGCCAGCCCAACCGCTCATATTCTTAATATTTTTTTAATTTCAGAATTTGGAGGTTCTTAAAATAAAGATATGTTCTTTTCTACCCAGAATCTAGGACCTCTGATTAAGTCAATCTTTAAAATTCATTGCAAAGTAGGACACTTTCAAGTAATGAGGGAGGGCATGTTTGAACTCTGGTGTATTTTATAAGAGGCATTTATAGTCGAATATGCTCTAATATTTGTGAATTTGTTGAATACATTTGTAAACTTCAAGGCCCAGACCTGTTATGTAGCCTAATCTAGCTTTGACTTCCTTAGTTTATGGGTATGTACTACCACCACACCTGGCACAAGAATTTTTTTGCTTTTTAGGTACATGATTTTGTAACTGGTTGAAGTGAAAGTGTTTTATTTCCTTTAACTTAGATGTTTTCTCTACTTAATCTTATTTGATAGTACTTAACGAGTGAGAGTAAAACTTGTATTCTCAGTATTTATTTTAGTTTTTATAATACAAAATGATTCCTCAGAAAGCAATCTCAGTAATCTTAACAAAGTTCATGTGACACAGATAGAGCATGCCTGTAGTGAAAACGTGTACAAGGAAACCCAGGCTTTGAAGCTCAATTTTGAGTCTTGATTCTTTTATGCCATATGGGGAGGTGCATGTTTATAAGGGTGTGATGTATGTGTGCACAGTAGAGTACATGTGGAAATTTAAGGTCAGCTCCAAGTATCTTCAGTTGTTCTTCATTTCACTTTTTAACGAATTCCTTAAAAATTAATTAGTTTCAGTGAAGCTGAAGGCAATCATTTCACCTTGTTGACTGTCTAGTCTCTCTAGGGATCCTCTTGTAACTTCTCTCTTGGTTCTGGGTGTACAGATGGTGTACCCCTGGCTTTTTCTGTGGGTACTGGCCATCTGAACTCATGCTGACATAATGATCACATTGCTAACTGAGCCTTTTGATCTTTATTTTTAAAATGAATATCCTCTGTCAGAAACTGCTCCTTTTTTAAAAGTGGGGAGTGGGGACTCAGAGAACTGTTAGTCAATTTTTGTTTATCATTACAGTTTTAGCTGGGCTTCTAATCTTATCAACCATACTACCTACTTCTTCCTTTAACACTGTTATACTGTGCACATACTTAAAATTTATCTCATTTAAAGAAAAATTTTTAAACAGTGTTTCCTCTATGTAGTGTTGGCAGTCCTGGGACTCACTACATAGACCATACTGGCCTTAGACTGATAGAGATCCACCTGCCTCTGCCTCTAGAGTACCAGGATTAAAGGCATTGAAACAATGTATACATACATAAAGTTAGAGGTCAGATTTAAGTTTCTTTGTATCTCCTAAATGCCACATAACCAGTGATGTTTCATAAAGTATAGATACTTAAGTTCTTTTAGAAGCTTTCTTACTGGGAATTAGGTTTTTCCATAGTCTAGTTACATGGCACATGTGCCACCTAGTGGCTGGAAAATTAATTAGGAGCTATTTCCTCCTCTCCTCCCCCTTCCCTTCTCCTATCCACCTTTTTGGCAATTGAGAATTTTGTGGCCAACTGGAATTGATTCTTTTTATTTAGTCCAGGTTTACAGTTGGGAGGTGTCTGGCTTCATTCCTGTTGTTGTGATAAAAATACCCCAACTAAGGACAAGTTAGGGAAGAAGAGGACTTATTGGACTCACAATTTCAATTTACTGTCAGTTGTTTTGGGACAGTCAAGGCTAGAACTCCAGCAGCTGGTCAAATTATATCCACAGTCAGGATTGAAGAGAGAGTGTATCCTTGTTTGCTTGCTCTCAGCGTTCTTATTTTTTTTTAGAAATATATTTTCCATTTATGTTTTGGATTACTTATATTTAAAGATATTTTATTTTATGTGGATGAATGGTTTGTCTGCATGTAAGTAAGTAAGTCTATGTACTACATACATACCTGGCATTCTCAAAAGTCAGAAGAGGGTGTTGAATCCCTGGAATGGGAGTTACAGGTGGTTGTGAGTTGCCAAGTGTTGGTGCAGTAAGCACCTTTAACCACTGAATCATCTCTCCAGCACCTCAGATATTTTTCTTCTCTCTAGGGAATGGTATTGACTACAATGGACACATCTTCCTATGTCAATTAACAAATAAGATAATACCCTACCTACATGGCCACAGGCCTACCTGGTCTACATAATTCCTCATCAAGACTGATTCCAGATGATTATATGTTGTATCAAATTGATAATTTAAACTAACTTTTGTAGGAGGGAACTATATCCGTCCATGGGCAACAGCTGTGTCCATAGGAGGTAATGATAGATAACACAGGAGATTGATGTCCAGTGTTCTACTCTGTCCATCACTACATTGGTGTGCTTGTTGTTGTTTTTTTTCTTTGTTGTTGTTGTTATGCCAGTTCCCTATTGATAATAATTTCTGTGTTAATTTGAGTTTGAATTGGACTGTTCTGATAGAAACTCCAAAAATACAGCAGTAGGTTATATACAATGAATTTTCTCTCAAAGTATAAAAAAATTGATCCACCCTTTTCTCTCTCTATCCCTTCTTCCCCCTTTCCTCCCTCTCTTTCTCTTTGGTTCCACAGTATGGTCATGTTGAGGTCTGTTTTCTCTTCCCATCTTGGGTTCCATCCATGTGGGATTTGATCTTAGGTTAACAAGTTTGCACGTCAAGACCTTTATCCAACAAGATAGCCTGCCTGACCTTCATTTAGTATATGTCTATCATGAAAGGTTTTGTTTGATATGATTTCATTGGTTTCTGTGTGATTGCTTATTGTTTTTTGCCACCTTTTAGAATTCTCATTGCTTTGTGGCTTGGGTTAGCTGTTAGGTCCATGGGTAAGAGAAATATAATTTTACCAAGAGCAAGTTGTTTTCTTTTTGTGGTAGAGAAATGGCACAATTGCTTTCAGTCTTGTGACTTGCTAAGGAACTGTCATGCTTAGCTGTGTAGAGGGTCTGTAGTTGATCCAGTTATGTACCCACTTAAAGCTATGAGGATGAGCACATTATTTTGTACAAAATGTTAATTTTTGTTTGCACAGGACTTTATGCTTTATCTTGTACATATTTCAAGTTCTTTACATACTTTGAGTCTACATATTTATTTGGGGGGGTGCATGTATTTTCTCATTTTGATTTATTCATCTATTCAAGGGTTCAGTTATCACATAGAAATGTGTAATTTCACTGTAATCATTGCATTTCTAGTCTCTATATTTGATATGAATATACTATTGTTGATTTGTTGCTAAAGTTTTTTTTTGTTTTTTGTTTTGTTTTTGTTTTTGTTTTTTTACAAAAATTGTCTGTAGGGTAATCAGGATACCTTGATTGATAAGTCTCAAACAATGGCCACCTTTTCTGTTTCCATCATTAAAAAGACACAGTGATGTTTTAAGTATGAAAATTCAAACAGTTTATTGTTGCTTCATGCCACTAATTTTGTCAGAGTTTTTATTCATTTTTCTCTTCCAAATACTTTCCCAAAATTCATGTTGACTTTAGGTGATAATAAAAAAAAATAGTAATAAAATTGAAATACTGGTGTGAGAGGTGTGAGTTGAAGTTTCAAGTGAAATTTATTTCAAGATGCTAAGATGGCCATGTTCAGTGTGTTGTAGGGATGATCTGGGATATTGGTGAGGGGCTAGTGCTGTATATGTAGGCTTAAAGGTTATTATCAACCCCAGAGGGTATTGCTGAGACCTAGGTAATAGTTAAGCTCTTTAGCTAGAAGGCTGTGTTTGCATTTGGAGTCAAAGACATCAACTGAGGAAATAGTAGATTATTAGATATTTTATTCATTCATTCATGTCTGTTTGTCTGTTTCTTCTTCGTTTCTCGCTCTCTCCTCCCCCTACTTCTTTCTGGTTAAGTTTATATAGTACAGACTGTCCTAGAATTCACTATGTATTAAAAGGTAACAGATTGTCCTCTTGGCCTCTCAAAAACTGTGCTTTACAGGTATGTGACACCTTGTCTGACTCATATCATTTGATCCTCATGAACAATTTTATGAAACATATGGTGAAACATAGTTTGACAGGTGAATAAAACAGAAATGCCTTTAATGTAATATTTAAGTAGCCATCAGGTGGTTAAATTGATACTTGAGACATGGTCTACAGGTTTGTTTGTTTATTCAGGGACTGTGTAGAAAGGTCTAAATAAATTTTCAATTAGAAAACAAGGATTTGCTTAGTGGGGAATTGTGTCTGGAGCATTGGTAGAGGAGGAGTGTTTCTTTAATCTGGTAATGCAGTATGAAAGACAACAGACATCTTCTGTTTAAAGAGAAAAGTCATGTTGGGGGTCGAGGTGTTTTGAAAGCTTCACAGGGCCTGGAGAGATAGCTAAAGAGTTAAGAACATTTGGCTCTTGTAGAGAACTTGGCTTTAAGTCCCATATAGTGGGTCACAGCCATCTGTATCTACAATCTAGGGGTCTAGCTCCTCTTTCTGGCTTCCAAGGTCACTGTATACATGTGGTGCACATACATATATACATACATACATACAGTCAAAACATTACATTAAAAGTGTTACAGGACTGCTTCTGAAAAAGTATGTATAAAGTTTCTGGAGTTAGAGTCCTGAGGAGAATTTTAAAAGACAGCAGAAGCAAGGAGCTATCTGTTCAAGCATTTAGCTTTTAAAATGCCAAATGACTAGGATGCATAACATTTGTATCAGGTTAATAGTCTCAACTTATAAAACCTGTAGAAACTTAAAAATGAACCACATCAAAGTACATTTATTGTATAGACCAACTGTTACAGTCCTGAAAATAAGGTTCTAAACAGTGATTTCTAATGTGGACCTTCTCTTAAAAGTCTGCTAGCCTCAGGGCACAGTGAGCCACAACTTATGCGATGCTGATGATTGTTTTACATTAGCAAACTAACACTAGTTATGTATATGAGCTTTTCATAGTTTTGCAGTGTTGTCATCTGCTTTATTTTTTTCCGTTATTATATATTCTTTGTAGGTAAACTTTTCAGTAATTGAACTCAAAATGACTCTTTCTATCCTCTTGTTTACTGTGAAGCAGAAATCAAAGAACAATCTGTGGAAGAGGATGCTGAAGCAGACGTGAATAGCAGCAAGCGGCCCGTCTCAGCTCTGCAGCGCTCTGTGTCTGAGGAATCTGCAAACTCCCTGGTCTCTGTTGGTGTAGAAGCCAAAATCAGGTTAGACAATGAAGAGAACTGGACTAGAGTCAACGACAGGGGAAAGGGTGGTAAACTGACTGGAGACAAGGCTTAGGACCTGGGTGGGCTTTACCATTTTAGTACCCTTATGTTTGACACCCGTGTGATGTTGGCATACACATTGGCTATGCTATGGACTTTGATGACTGGAGAGCAGGGAGTATACGAGAATAGTGCTCTAGCCATTCCAGACAAGTATTGATATTCACTGTATGCTTCCTGACTGAAGACATAGCTAAGAGCCCCTAAGGTTAGAATTAAGTTTGTGGGGCAGAGGCCAAGAGACAGTTTTAATCAGAGGAACCACGTTTGGTTCCTAGCACCATCATGGTGACTGAAACTGTCTACAACTCTAGTTTTAGGGCATTCTGTCCTCTGTGGATACCCAGGCACACATGTGATACCTAGATGTAGGTAAAACACTTAAAAACTTTTTAAAAAGTTGCTAGTAACCTTAAGAAAGGAATTTCTGATATGTATACACTTAACACACTTGTAATCATACCCCCTCTTCATTCTTTAAGAAAGGATCCCTCTCTACTCACAGTAAATAAATAAATAAAATTGTAACAACAATGAAAAGAAATGGGGCTGGTGTGATGGCTCAGAAGATAAAGGCACTTGCTATTAAGCCTGATAACTCAAGTTTTATCCTCAGGACCCACAGGGTCAAAAGAAAGAGTTACTCCAGTAGAATGTCTTCTGACTGTGATATGTACGTATGTGCTGTACACACAAAATAAATAAATAATAATGATAAAGTGGGTTTTCTTTTTGTTTTGTTTTCTTCCCTAAGCTCTGGCTGCCCAGGAACGCTCTCTGTAGACTAGACTGAGTTAGCCAAGGCTTGCTCGAACTCAGAGATCTGCCTTGCTCTGTCTCTCTAGTGCTGGGATTAAAGGCATGCACTACCAATGCCTGGATGAAAGATTTTTTTTATTTATGATAAGAAAAAATTATAATTAAATTTGGGGTATTATAACCTTTTAGTATGTAGCTCAACTTTCATGGCTTATATTTCTCAAGCTCTATTTTGAAGTCCTGAATAAGACTATGAAAGTATTAGATAATTGAGTATTCTCAGCCTCTTAAAATGTTTTGTTTTCATTGTTTTGCTTTTAGCACTCCTCCCTTTTCATTTTATCCTCTGTTAAATCTTGTGAAAATGCTCCTCCACTTCTGTGTTTTGAGGGTTGTTGAGTATCCTGTCTGCTTCTACCTTTCTTTAATTCTCAGGGAAATGCATCTAATCTGACAGCTGTGAGCCTTGCTTGTGTCTTTATGAGCCACATATTCATATTTCCAGTGAGGCTATATTCCTTAAATCCAAACTCTGCTGTCTTCCAGGTTAACATTTCCATATAGAAATGTATTAGATACTTCATTCACCATTAGAGGGCCCCACACTACTCTTTATTTCACCTCTTACTCTCTTCTCCTTTTCAATAAATGATACCAATATTTATCTGGTTGCTTATGGGTTGGTCTGTGGTTTGTATCTTCTTCATAGTTCATACTCAACCCATAATTTCCTGTATCTTGACTTGGCTTACTGACTTGGTTGAAGCCATTGTCTTTAAGAGACTTTAATCATCATCTTACTTCCTTTCTCCTTCTCATCATCATCAAATCTAAGTCAGATCTGGTCTTCACTATGTTTAATGGCTGTTCTGTTTAAATGTGACATTTTAGTTGTATTTAGCATTTGAGGTCCTTTTTGATTCAGTAAGATAGTTTGTAAGTCATGGTCTATCCTCAGGTTTAACTTCCATGGTTTGTGAAGACACTTTATCCAGCTTCTGTCTTAGTTCTTCTGACGTTTTGTGTCATCTGTCACAGGAGTTATTATTTTGTGAGAGCGTCCTCCCCAACCACCTTCTTATTGTAATAACTTCTGAATTCTTTAACTCCAACCTGAACCTAGGCAAAGAATATTCGGGTATTTGTTATACTTGGTTCACTTTCCACTAATATTTTGAGAGGTTTAAATATTTTCAAAATAAAAGAATAGTACTTTGCCAGGCAGTGGTGCCTTATGCCTTCAATCACAGTGTTCAGGAGGCAAAAGCAGGCAGAGCTCTTGAGATTGAGGCCAGCTTGGTCTACAGAGCAAATTCCAGGACAAAAGGGCCTACCCAAAGAAACCCTGTCTTGAATTTTTTAAAAAAAAAAGTAGTATGTTTTATAAATTTCAGATCTCATAATGAAGTCTTTAATCAATTTTGAGTTGAATTTTGCATGGGGTATGAGACAAGGGTTTTATTTCTCTACATATGGCCCTCTAGTTTTCCTAACCCTAATCAATTGAAAACCACCTGTTTCTTTATTGTGTACTCTTGCCATTTCTGGCAAACATAGACTGATAGTAACTGTGTGGTTTTGTATCTTAGATTCCTATCTTGTTCCATTGGTGACATAGTTTTGTAATCTCTTTGTGATGTGCTTTGAAGTAAGAGGGTATGATTTAGGTTTACTTTCTTCTCTCCACTTTGTCCTTTTGCTTCAGGGTCTCGTTAGACCATGCCAGCTTAGTACTTGTCACCTTCCAGCTTCAGCTTGCTGAGTGCTAGGACTGCAGGCATGGGTTTGCTTCTTAAGTTAAGTTGTTTATGGTTAAGATTTTTTCTTACGTGTATGTAGTTCCAACTCTATAAATCTACTACTCATCTAAATTTACGTAAGCTATTTATTTATTGACTGTTGTGATTGAGATTATTTTCTGATTTTTCAAATGGCTTATTAGCAAACAGAAATGTAGATTTTTATATGTTGATTTTGTGTCCTATAACTTGACAATATTCAGTTCTAACAGTTTTGGGTGGAGCCTTCAAGAGTTTTGAATATGCATATTAATTAGGTTTTGTCATCAGTAAATATAAATAATTTTACTTCTCTTCTTAAAAGATGCTTTTTTTTAAAATTTTCATTGCCAAGTTAGGTTAGCTTAGTATTTCTGCCATTATATTAAAAAGAATTAGTAAGAATAACTATTTTTTTTGTTGTTGTTGGCTATATAGTTATTTCCTTTATTTTAGGAAACTAATTTGCACTTTGCTATCTTTATTCTCCCAGAGTTTTTAAAAAAAGATTTATTTATTTTATGTATGTGAGTACACTGTTGTTCTCTTCAGAGGGTTGTGAGCCACCATGTGGTTGTTGGGAATTGAACTCAGGACCTCAGGAAGAGCAGTCAGTGCTCTTAAATGCTGAGCCATCTCTCTAACCCTTCCTAGAGATATTTTTAAGTAATTGGGTTCTGATATTTTTTATCATCTTTATTTTATTTATTTGTATTGTATTATCCCAATCTGTTTTTTTTTAAAACATTTTTGATTTATTTTATGTATGTGGTTTGTTTGGGTGGATGGGTATGTATGTATGTATGTATGTATGTATGTATGTATACTACGTGTGTGCCATGGATGGTTGTTAGATACTAAGTGGGTGTTAGCAACTAAACTCAAGTTCTCTGCAAGAATAATAAATGCTCTTAACCATTGAACCACCTTTCCAATTCCTAGTCTTTTTTTTCTTTTAATTTTCTGTCACTGTCTTCATTTAAATTTAGACGACCTCTTTTACAGAAAACTATAGAAGTTTTAATTTCTCTAAGTGAATAACTAATTGCTCTTTTGATTAGAATTTTAGTTTCATTTTACAAAGTTTCCATCATGTTTTATTATCATTGTGTTTTACATACTTTAATTTGTATTTTGACTAAAGAATTACTATTTGTATGATACTGATCATTTCTGATACATTAGGTTTTGCAGCCCTAAATGTTATTTATTTTTAGTTCAAGTGTGGAACACATGACATGGTGGAACACACCTTTAATCCTAGGGCCTAGGATGCAGAATCTGGATAGTGAATTCAGGCCAGCAATGGCTGTACATTGAGATCCTCTCCATCACATACAATATGTGTTTGGGGGGCAGGGTGAAGTGTGCTTGGTTGCACCCACCCATGCATATTTAGTATAAGAAAAGTAGAGGAAAAGACCTGCAAGGTATCTTATTAAGTGTAATAGTTTCTTCTTAAATTCAGTAGACTCAAGATTTGAGCAGATAGTGCAGAATATTCCTGTCTGTTTCTACATTTTCACTTGTCCCCTGTAGTTTAATATTGTGCAGTAGTAGTATTATATATTTGTTTCAGTTATATTTATTTTTACTATATAATGTAATATATTTTTACTTTTTAAAAAAGACTTATTTATTTTATGTGTATGAGTACACTGTAGCTGTACAGATGGCAGTGAGCCATCATGTGTGTGATTACTGGGAACTGAACTCAGGACCTCTGCCGGCCCTGTTTGCTCCGGCCCGCTCGCTCAGGCCCTGCTCACACCAGTGTAATTCACTGTAGCTGTCTTTAGACGCACTGGAAAAGGGTGTCAGATCTCATTATGGGTGGTTGTGAGCCACCATGTGGTTGCTGGGATCCGAACACAGGACCTTTGAAAGAGTAGTCAGTGCTCTTACCCGCTGAGCCATCTCACCAGCCCATATTTTTACATTTTTAAATTGAATTTTTAATTCACAAAAAGTTCATTCACATCATGGCTTACTCTTCATGAGATAGTTTGTTGGTCTTCACAGATGGATAATGTCATGTATCCGCTATAACATCCTCATAGAAACTAACCTCACAGTCTTTATTTACTTCCTATTTCATCCAGTTTGATTCCTGAGTCCCCCAATTCATTAACAACTCAAAAACTTACTAAATTTTTCTCTTAGTTTTCTTCATATATACTGGTACATATAACATGTATAAGGGATGTTTATAAAGTAGTAAACAAATATTGTTAGCATAGGCTTTACAGAGCCCAAGAATATGGTTGTCAGATTTAATATGTATATTTCCTTTTGAGATGGATACTTAGATTTAATATTTAGGTTTATTTGGGGGTGGCTGAATGAGTAGAGTGCATGTCATGCAGGTGTGAGGACCTGAGTTTGAATCACTAGAACCCATACATCTAGATGTTATCACACAGCATTTTGTTATCGCAGTTCTCCTATGGGGGATGGAGACACGACAACCCTTGGAGCTCGTTGACAGTTAACCTGGTGTACAGTAGGGAAAGTGCCAGAGCCTCTATCTCCAAGAAGGCAAAGAGCAATACCTCAGATACTCCTCAGCTTCCACATGCATCTTTTCTTGTCTTTTCGAGACAGGGTTTCTCTGTGTAGCCCTGGCTGTCCTGGAACTCACTCTGTAGACCAGGCTGGCCTCGAACTCAGAAATCCGCCTGCCTCTGCCTCCCAAGTGCTGGGATTAAAGGCGTGCGCCACCACTGCCCGGCTCCACATACATCTTATGGCACACTCATGATACTGTTCATACATGAGAATCCACACCTTGATCCACAGAGTTTCAAATAGTGCTAGACACTTGAGTATCATGTACTTAAAGCTCAGGGTTTGATCCTTAGTTCTACAATAATAAATAAATGATCAAAAGCACCCCAGAGGGGCTTCAAAGGTGGTTCAATGGTTCAGTGGTTAATATCTCTTGCTTCTCTTCCAGAGGACCCTGGTTCAATACCCAATACCAATGTTGGATGGTTTATAGTTGCCAGTACCCCTTTCTGACATCTATGGGAACCTGCATATACCTTACAGATATCTACATGTGAATTAAAAATAAATCTTGAAAGAAATTATGCTATAGAAAAGTAGAATTGCAAATATATAGTTGTTATAGTTATTCTCACAGTATGGATTATGGAACATATAGTTACAAACAGTTTAAAATATAACTAAGGTCATAAAGTTACTTTTCTCCCTCACTGTCTTCCTCACCAGTGAACAGCTCTGCGCTTTTTGTTATTGTGGAGAGAAAAGTTCCTTAGGACAAGGAGACTTGAAACAATTCAGAATAACACCTGGACTTAACTTACCTTGGAAAGATCAACCTTCTAACAAGGACATTGATGCCAGCGGTAGTGGGACCTGTGAGAAAATACAGAACTGCGCTCCACGAAAACAAAGAGGACAGAGAAAGTAAGCGGTTTAGAATTTAAATCGTTGGTAGGCAAAAATGGTCTACAGTTGAACAAACTTTTATTGTGTTTCACACGTCCATGCAGTGCTTGCTGGTTTACCACGAACCCAACAAACAGCTTTTTCTCAGTCGTTTTATTTTACATTCTTCTTACTTATCAAAATTAGTATGGTGGCAAAAGTTAAAAAACCCTGGGAGAAAAATGTAATAAAGATAGCGTACTCTAGGGGAGTGCTCATGGAATTTTCACATGCAAGGAAGATAAAATGTACTAAGGCAGTTCTTTCTCTCTCCTGCATACCTGCTTTTACTTGTTAGAATGCAATACTGTATCCAAACCAGAATTGCTGGCTCTATTCATAGCCCTCTCTCATTCGCTCACTCATTTTGTCATTTTTTTTCTCATTCTCAGTTTATGAATACTTCTTTTTTGAGATTATTGAGCTGGTCTATAACTTGATTTAAAATATAATTATATCACAACACCCATTTGCCTTTCTTTTCCATCCCTATCATTGAAGATTCCTTTAAAAAAAGTTTGCATAGCTATATGTATTTATTCATAGACACATTGTAGTTACCTAAAACTCTTGTGGCTTTTAGAGTGTGTGGGTGTGTGTGTGTGTGTGGGTGGTTTTTTTGTTTTTGTTTTGTTTTGGTAGTTGTGTATTAAGGACATTTTAATATGTCCTTTGATAATAACAATTATAATATTCTTTTGTGGGAAATGGAATTGAGCTTCATTTACTTATTGATAATTTTCTGTTGATTTTTAATAAAAATTATGAGATTGGAAGCCGGGCGGTGATGGTGCATGCCATCCAGCACTTGGGAGGCAGAGGCAGGCGGATTTCTGAGTTTGAGGCCAGCCTGGTCTACAGAGTGAGTTCCAGGATAGCCAGGGCTACACAGGGCTAACCTTGTCTCGAAAAACCAAAACACAAACAAACAAAAATTATGAGATTGGATAATTTTATAAAAATACATATAGCTTAATGAAAGTTGTATGTAATTGCTACTCATTAAATCATAAGTGTATTAGTATATACTGAGAATATTTGGCAATCTTATAAGTGAAGATGGTTTAGTTCATTCAGCTCAGTAATGATTTTAAATATTTATAAATATTAAGTTACTAATGAAGTATAAATAGCTAATTTTCGTCTTTTTTTTTTTTTGGTTTTTCAAGACAGAGTTTCTCTGTACAGCCCTGGCTGTCCTGGAACTCACTCTGTAGCCCAGGCTGGCCTTGAACTCAGAAATCTGCCTGCCTCTGCCTCCCAAGTGCTGGGATTAAAGGCATGGGCCACCACCGCCCAGCTTTTGTTTTTGTTTTTTACTTACAAGGTCTTACTGTGTAGCATAGGCTTGTCTGAAACTCTATGTAGACCAGGCTGGCCTCAAACTTAGAGATCCATCTGTCTCTGTTTTCAAGTGCTGGATTAAATATGGGTCCCTACTCCTGGCTTCAAGCATATTTGATAAAAATAGTTTTTAGCATGATTCTTCTTAATATATTTAGGGGTTCTTCTAATTTTTGCTTTTATAGCTTGAAATTTTGTGCATATTTCAATTGGCTTTTCTTTTTAAAACTGTTATTTTTAATTATGTGTCAATGTGTGTGTCTGCTTAGAGAGCTTAGGACCTGAATTCAGGTCCTCTGTAAGTGTAGTATGTGCTCTTAGCTGCTTAGCCATCTCTCCAGCCCTCAACTGGCTCCTCTTGATATCTTTGTCATCCTTAGAGTTGATACAGACATCTGATACGTCATACACATAAAACCTATTTCACACTTGAACACTGAATTTGACTGAGCTTTTGGTTAGGAACTGATTAGTAATAGGCTATTTGGTCACACCACTGATTTTGTTTGTTTGTTGTTTACATTCCTCTTGTGATTAAAATATGCTAAACACAATGTGGAGTTTACTTAATCTTTCTTTCTCAGAATAAAATAACAATAGCAGTGAAGAGGATATTTGTAGAAATGGAGGTTGGAACAAATTTCTTGTAGATATTCATAAAAATAAGAATTTAAAGTTAGAACAGTATTTTCAGTCTTTTGATGCATTTCTAATACTAAGCTGAAATTATGTTATTTTAAATATATTTGATAATTAAATGTAGTTATTGAACTATGTTAATACTTTTTTCTTCCAATAATTTGAGGTATAAATGGTACCTTGGTTTTTATGCTGATTTTTTTTTTCTAAACAGGATTTGTGATAAATACTCAGCATATGGAAGTGTAGTGCATTAAAACTTATATCCAGTAGTGATTTAATATAAAATTCCACGAGCTTATGCATTAGATTATTAGACATTTTAGTGGTAATTATTTTACTTTCTATATTTAATGTTGAATATAAGTGTCTTTATTTACCAAATGATCTTAAGTAACAGCTAAAGTGTTGTTGTTTGCCAGACCTCAAATCTTCCATGTGGTAAACACTTCATTCAACTCTGTTATCACTTTTCTCTCTTGTATACTATCTTTCTTATTCCCCATGCCTTTAGGGCCCATTTTCCTTTTCCTTTGTGAGGTACAGTCTTGAGAGTACTCAGCATCATGCATGACCAGCTGTTGACATATGGGGATCAGGAGAAAGCTGCAGTTCACACGTACCCCCTTTTCCTTCCTCTTAAGACTCCAATGGCTTTTCATTTTCCCTGGGAAATAGTCTGTACGTTTATTTACCTGCCAGCTTTGTGTTAAGATAATGCGTGTTAAAATGTCCTCATATGCTTTATATGTAAAACTGGAAAAAAATTTTCATTGTATTTTCTTAAAACATGGTTCCTGGATAGAATGAGTTAGTTTTCAATGGAAAAAGGGAGCCTTTTTAAATTGTTGCTTACGTAAAATAATATAATACCCACTTTAATATTGTGAATAATAAGAACAGATGAGTTCTTGAGATTTTTGTTGCTGTAACCTAGTAATTAAAGCTTATTTGACATACTTTGTACCCATTGTTATAAAATATATAATATAAATATAGAATATAAAATGATTTTTTTTTTTAGTTATTCTTTCACAGCTTTTTTCTTTCTTAATTTTGTGTTTAGAGAACGATCTCCCCAGCAGAGTGTCATTTCTTGTGTAAGTGTAAGCACCCAGACAACTTGTGAGGACCAGGCTGGCAAGTTATGGGATGAACTCAGTCTGGTGGGCCTTCCAGATGCCATTGATGTCCAAGCCTTATTTGATTCCACAGGTATGGACCTTGCTTCTGTAACAGCTTCTATTTGATTCTGGAAGCATTTATCTTGGTGCTTATTCAGAAATAAGTGGATCATGCAAGCAGGACACTTACAAAACATGTCATTATTAAGTCTGTCTGACTAAGCATTTGATTATCATAGGTATTTGACAATTGAAAGAAAAGCTTTAAAGAGCCTTGTGAAAACATAGGGAGCATTTTAGGCTAGGCCTTGTATCAGTGGGAGTGAAATTCAGGTCTTTGCTTCAAATGGTTTACTGATTCACAGAATGTGGTGCTGTTGGGAATTTGAGAACTGACTGATGGTTGATTATTGGCCAAATGTTGTGCAATGGAGAATTCAATCAGATGGTTGTTCTTGTGTGGAACTGAGAAGAATCAAAGTTAGATGCTGTTAAGTTTCCATGCCCCCTTGTCATCAACTTTGTATTAAACAGTTCATTTTCTCTAAAGACACTAAATAGAATGGTGTTTAAATAAAACGACTAAGGGAATTTTGCTTGTGGAAGAAATAATTACTAGTTTACAAACTTATGTGTACATCAGAGTCACAGGAAAACTTGTTAAAGCAAAGATTATTGGACTGCAGTAATCGATTCACTGGGTGTTAATTATGCCCTGTGATTTTGCATTCCTGAAAGGTTCCCAAATAGGTAGTCTCACCCCCAAGTCACAGACTGGGTCAGTTGGAGAAAGGCTACTTTAATGGAATCACATGAAGATACATTGTAGTTTTACACATCTTTGTTTGTTTGTTTTTTGAGATAATTCTTACTCTGTAGTCTCTGTTAGCCTTGAATTCATAACTATAGCACTGGTGGACTTTGAATGGATCCTCCTACTTTAGCCTCCTGAGTACTGAAATTAGAATCATGAAGCACTCCAGCCAAGTTGCATTAACACCTTTAGTGTTTATTAAATTGTTCCTTTTCTTACTTTAGGCACTTGCTGGGCTCATCATCGATGTGTAGAGTGGTCACTGGGAATATGCCAAGTGGAAGAACCATTGTTAGTGAACGTGGACAAAGCTGTTGTCTCAGGGAGCACAGAAGTGAGTAGAAGAAACAAGGATTTAAACTGCTTTTTTTTTCTTGTTCTGGTTTTATTTTGTTTTTGAACATCTGATCCTGTGCCTTTACCTTTTCAGTATCTGTATGGTGCTGCGGATAGAATCCAGACTTTGAACATCCTTAGCCCTATCCTACAATCTTCTAAATATTTTCCAATGTAAAATTTCACTTGGGAGAATTATTTATTAAATGTGTACTATAATAGAAAACTCTCAAAACATAAAATTGCTAATTTATACCAAGAATATAGTTTGTATACATTTATTTTTCAATTAACTTAAAACTTACTTCACATTTAAATAAAAAGAGATGGATTTTAGAAATAGGAATCCTAATTATGTTTATGTGTTCATGTGGTTATCCATCCATCCATCCATCCATCCATCCATCCATCCATCCTTCCATCCATCTTCTTGAACTCACAGAGGTCTTCCTGCTTCTGTCTTCCAAGTGTTGGAATTAACAGTATTTACCTCTATGCCCAGCTTTATGTAGTGACTTTTATTTATTTATATATTTATTGTTTTATGAAACCAGGTTCCTCTGTGTAGCACTGGTTGTCTAGGAACTTGCTCTGTAGACCATGTTGATCTACCTCCCTCTGTCTCTTGAGTGCTGGAATTAAAAGGCCTGCCCCATCACTGCCTGGTACATGTAGTGACTTTCAAAGAGCAAACTAATAAAGATTTCCACAATATGGAAGAAGTATGTTCAGTATTTCAAATGTTGATGGAAATATTTCTGTTCATTCCATTTGTCAGTTTATTTAACCTTTTTAGCAATGTCCCAAAGTAACATGCAGCCTGTGTTTTTCAAAGTTTCCCCTTTGTTTTGGTGTACCTTTAAATGCTCACAAGTATAAGTACAACACTTACCTCCCATCTGTGAAGGCAGCTCCCTCCCCACGTGTTCTTTCCTGTCATCTATAAATTCCTTTTTATTTTTGGATAAATAAATGGAGAAATGACATAGCTCTTCAAAAAGAACATGAAAGCTAGAAATTTTGACTATAGGAACAAGTAAGGCTTTCAGAAGTATAGACTCAAATTATTGAATGGCTTAATTCATATGAGTAATTGTTAATTTAAGAATAGTCTAGTGACACAGTCTTGTAGCTCTATTTACTCAGCAGGCTAAGGTGGGAAGGTTGCAAAATCAGGCCCACTTTGGCTTCGGAGTGAATTCAAAGCAATTTTGGCAATCAACTTAGTGATATCCCATCTCAAAACTAAAAGTGGAGTGAGCAGTGGTGGCTCATACCTTTAATCCCAGCACTTGGGAGGCAGAGACAGGCGGATTTCTTAGTTTGAGGCCAGCCTTGTCTATAGAGTGAGTTCCAGGACAGCCAGGGCTACACAGAGACACCCTGTCTCAAAAACAAACAAACAAACAAACAAAATAAATAAATAAAATTAAAAGTGGAAAGGAGACTAGGTTGCAAATACTTATCTCGTATAAATGGCTTGCTTTCCACCCTGAGCGTCTCTCCTAATGCCCTCCTCCCTGTAAGCCAGAGTGCTTGTTTTAGAAATTGTATGTTGCATTTAATTGTATAAGTTGTCAGCATTTAATAGTTTAAGGCATCATAGTACATTGCTTAGTGTGACCATACTTTGATGGTTAGATTATGACTGTGGTGGATAAGGGATCATCATCTCTTCTCTTAAAACTGTAAACTACTTTTAGACAATCTACACATTCCCCCCTACTACCAACCATATTGTAGCCTGGGCAATACAGAGATAGGACAAATATTACCATCATTTTACTTGAGGCATTTTTCAGTGCATTCAACAAACAAAACAAAACTGAGAGATCGAAATTCTGAATGTTGAAAAGAGATTCAGGCCACCTAAGGGACTTAAGGCCTATTTTATAAGACTGTTTGTCTGTTTGTGTCTGTCCGTCTCTCTGTCTATCTGTCAGTCAGTCTGTTTGTGCATCTGTGCATGAGTGTATACATTTATGATTTATTTGTGTGTGCGTGTGCGTGTGCGTGTGCGTGTGCGTGTGTGTGTGTGTGTGTGTGTGTGTGTGCATGCGTTTATTCAGTAGCAAGTGTATGGTTATGATAGTCAAAGGACAACTTGCAGGAATTGATTCTGTCTCTACCACACAGAGCCCGGAGGATTAAACTCAAGGCTTGTCGTTGCAAAAGCCTTTGTTTAGACATCAGCCTTCTCCTGTCACCCCCAACAAATACTTTTGTTTGGGAACTCTGGGAATAACAAACTATAGCTTCTTTCTAAATTCTGTCCTTTGGTTCACCAGCTACTGGTATTTTTAAATATTTAAAGAAAATTAAAAGATGGGTAACATTTCACAGTAGGAAAATTCTATGAATTCAAATATTAGAGTCCAAAAATAAAATTTTGAGTGGAGGTAAATAACATCATACCAACTTATTTTCATGTTATGTAAAGTTTACTGCAGTGGAGTTGTTGCTATAGGGATCCAGACACTTTGAATTCCTTTTTAGCATACTACTAATTACAGTTGTAATTTTTCAGTTTTTGATTGTCTTGATCGTAAACAAAACAAAACCAAACAACAATTAAAAAAAACAAAAAACCTAAACCAAAAAAGTGGCCCATGCCTTTAGTTCTAGCACCTGGGAGGCTGAGGAAGGCTGATCTATAAGTTTGAGTCCAGCCTGGTCTATAGAATAATTTCCAGGACAACCAAGGTAACACAGAGAAACCCTGTCTCAAAAAACCCAAATCAAACCAAACCAAACAAAAAGCAGTGCATGGTTAGGTCCACCTGCCTCTGCCTCCTGAGTGCTCGGACTATAAGTTGTATGCTCTACCCCTGCCATCTTCTCTCATTTTTTAACAGTCATTGCCTTTAGTGGTTTTCAGCTGTTTTTATCTTTAAAAAGTATCCACTGTTTCATTGGACTTATTTTTGTTTGCTTATCTGTTTTTTGTTAGAATTTCTTTTTACTTTTCAGTTAGTTTTTTTGTTGTTTCTCTGTCTCTTTGAGGAACATTATTAAGTTGTTTATTTGAGATTTCTCCTCCCTTACCTGGTCTCTGTCTCCTTTGCTTCTGTCTGTCTGTCTGTCTGTCTGTCTGTCTGTCTGACTCTGTATGTGTGCCATGGGTATGCAGGTACTTGTAGAGGCCAGAAGAGCACATTGGATACTTTGTAGCTAGAGTTATATAGTGGAGCTGGAGTTATATATTTGTTGTAAGTCACCTAAAGTGGATGCTAGTAACTGAATTTGGGTTCTCTGCATAAACAAGTCCTATTTCTTCATCTCTTTGAAGCAGTTCTGGTTTTGTGGTGTATATACTCATTACTGCAAACCTCTCTCCTAGTACTGCGTTTTCTGTCTCACAAAACCCCCAACAAATACTTTTGTTTTAATTTCCATTTATTTCAATAATTTAATTTCCTTTCAGTGTCTTCCATTACTCATTGGTCACTTATTACCACTATATATTTCCATGTACTTGGATGTTTTCCATGTTTTTTCCTGTTGTTGCTTAAGAAAGATACCTGATGTAATTGTAGCTTTTAAAAAAGTTACTGAAATTTGACTTGTGACCTGGCATGTGACTGATCCTAGAATATACATGTTCGGTTCTCTGGCATATACTGGCCTTCTTAGTCTCTCTTTTAATTCTTTTACATGTATATGTAATATGAGTTTATTTATGTGTGTCCATGTGTGTAGGCCAGAGTTTGACCTCAGGTATTTACCACTCACTGGACCAGCATGCACAGATGCTGCTAGTCTGGCTCATCAGACTGCTCTTGGGATCCTCTGCTTTCATCTCTTGGCTGGTCTCCAAGCCTGCTCAGCTTTGATGTGGGTTCCGAGGATGCAAACTCTGGTCTTCAGGCTTGCACAACCAGCACTTCATTCACAAGAGATTTCCCTAACCCTAGGTTTTTTGTTATACTTTTGATGTGAAACCTTTCTTATCTGAGGCGATGATGTGAGTGTACTTACCCCACCAGGTTTCTCTTTGCTCATGAGGTTTATCTTGGTTTAACACTTCCTTTTCATTTTATTTGATTCTTTACCAATAAAGTAAGTTTCTTGTGTGATACACATCCATCAGAGTCCTGCTTATTCATTTATTTATTCAATCATTTTACTTGGCCAGTTTAGTGCTTTTGACTAATGACCTTAATATATTTCCATTCAATGTTGTTATTGGTAAGTCTGGAATTCCTTCTGTGCTTTTGGTATTTGTGCTGTGTTTGTTTGTTTCTTTTCTTTTCCTTTCTTTCTTTTTTTTTTTTTTTTAAATCATTCTTTAATCCTTTTTACAGTCCAGACTTTATCCCCTCCCCGGTCCACCCTCTGACAGTTCCTCATCCTATTCCTCCTCCCCTGTCTCCCAAGAAGATGCTCCCCCACAACTCATACCCTTCCAAACTTCCCCGCTCCCTGGTTAGGTGAATTTTCTCTCACTGAGGCCACACCAGGCAGTCATCTGCTGTATATGTGTCAGGGGCCTCATTTCAGCTGGTGTATGCTGCCTGGTTGGTGGCTCAGTATCTGGGGGTCCAGGTTAGTTGAGACTGCTGGTCTTCCCATGTGTCCTCCCTCCTCCTCAGCTTCTTCCAGCCTTTACCTAATTGGACCACAGGGGTCCTCGACTTCAGTCCAATGGTTGGATGTAATTATCTGACTCTTTCAGCTACTTGGAAGGCAGCCATGCTAGGCTCCTGTCTGCAAGCACATGGAAGCCTCAGTAATAGTGTCAGGTCTTGGATTCCCCCCCTTGAGCTGGATCCCAATTTGGGCCTGTTCTTGGACCTCCATTTCTCTCAGTCTCTTCTCTATTTTTCTCCTGGAAGTTCTTTCAGACAGGAACAATTATAGGTCAGAGTTTTTTTTACTGTGGGATAGCAACCTTGGCCCTTCACTTGATGCCTTATCTTTCTACTGGAGGTGAACTCTACGAGTTCCCTCTCCCCACTGTAGAGCATTTAATCTAAGGTCCCTTTGAGTCTCTCACCTCCCAGATCTCTGGTACATTGTAGAGGGTTCCCCTACCTCCCACCTCCCAAGGTTGCCCTTTCCATTCTTTATGTTAGCCCTCAGGGCTTCAGTCCTGTTTTCCCCCTCCAATACCTGATCATGTTACCTGATCATGTTTCACCTTTCCCCTTCTTATCCCCTTTCCCACCCAGGTCCCTTCCTCTGCACCCCCCTTCCACTACTATGATTGTTGTCTTCTCCCTCTTAGTAGGATTGAGGCGTCCTTACTTGGGTCCTTCCACGTGTTAACCTCCTTGAATTCTATAAATTGTATCGTGGGTATTCTGTACTTTTTTTAGCCAATATCCACTTATTAGTGAGTACACACCATGCATGTCCTTTTGGGTCTGAGTTACCTCACTCTATCCATTTGCCTGCAAAACTCAGGATGTTCCCGTTCTTAATAGCTCGAGTAGTAGTACTTCATTGTGTAAATGAACCACATTTTCTATATCCATTCTTCTGTTGTGGGACATCTGGGTTGTTTGCAGTTTCTGGCTATCACAAACAAGGGCCGCTATGAACATAATGGAACATGTGCCCCTGTGGCATGGTGGGGCATCTTTTGAGTATATTCCCAAGAGTGGTATTGCTGGGTCTTTAGGTAGATCTATTTCCAGTTTCCTTAGGAACCTCCAGATTGATTTCCAGAGTGGTTGTACCAGTTTGCAATCCTGCCAGCAATGGAGGAGTGTTCCCTCTTTCTCAACATCCTGCTAACATGTGTTGTTACCTGAGGTTTTGACCTTAGTCATTCTGATTGGTATAAGATATAATCTCAGGGTCATTTTGATTTACATTTCTCTGATCACTAAGGACTTTGGACATTTCTGTAAGTACTTTTCAACCATCAAGATTCCTCTGTTGTAAATTCTCGGTTTAGTTCTATATCTCATGTTTTGATTGGGTTGTTTGGGTTTTTTGGTGGTTAGCTTCTTGAGTTCTTTATCTATTTTGGATATTAGTCTTCTATCTGAAGTGGGGTTAGTGAAGATTTTTTTCCCAACCTGTAGGTTGCCGATTTGTCCTATTGACTATGTCCTTTCCCTTACAGAAGCTTTACAGAGTTTCATGAGGTCCCATTTATCCGTTATTGATCTTATCTTAGAGTGTGAGCCATTGAAGTTCTGTTTTAGGAAATTTCCCCCTGTGCCAATGAGTTGAAGGTTGTTTCCCACTTTCTCTTCTATTAGAGTCAGTGTATCTGGTTTTATGTTGAGGTCCTTGATCCACTTGGACTTGAGCTTTGTGCAAGGTGACAAATACGAATCTATTTCCATTTTTCTACATACAGACAGCCTTTCTTTTTTCCATTGTATATTTTTGGCTTCTTTGTCAAAGATCAGGTGTGTGGTTGAGGTCAGGGATTGTGATTTCCCCCAGCTTATCTTTTATTGTTAAGAATTGTTTTCGCTTTTCTGTTTTTTTTTTTTTTTTGTTTTGTTTTGTTTTTTGCCTTTCCAGATGAATTTGAGAATTACTCTTTCGTTGTCTTTGAAGAATTGTATTGGGATTTTGATGGGGATTGATTTGAATCAGTAGATTGCTTTTGATAGGATGACCATTTTTACTATGTTAATTCTGCCAATCCATGAGCATGGGAGACCTCTCTTTTTCTGAGATTTTCTTCGAATTTTTTCTTGAGATTTGAAGTTATTGTCGTACAGGTCTTTCACTTGTTTGGTTAGAGTTACCCCAAGATATTTTATATTATTTGTGGCTATTGTGAAGGGAATTGTTTCCCTAATTTCTTTCTCAGCCTGTTTTTCATTGGTATAAAGGAATGCTACTGACTTATTTGAGTTAATTTTATATCTGGCTACTTTGCTGAAATTGTTTATCAGCTGTAGAAGTTCTCTGGTAGAATATTTGGGGTTGCTTATATATACTATTATATCATCTGCAAATAGTGATACCTTTATTTCTTCTTTGCCAGTTTGTATGCCCTTGATGTCTTTTTGTTGTCTTATAGTTGTAGCTAGAATTTGCGAGTACTATATTGAATAGATATGGGGAGAGTGGGCATCCTTGTCTTATCCCCAGTTTTAGTGGGATTGCTTCAAGTATCTCTCCATTAAATTTGATATTGGCTGTTGATTTGCAGTAAATTGTTTTTTATTATGTTTAGGTATGAACCTTGAATTCTTAATCTCTCTAATACTTTTAACATGTAGGAGTGTTGTATTTTGTCACATGATTTTTCTTCATCTAAGGAGATGATCATGTGATTTTTTTTTCTTTGAGTTTGTTTATATAGTGGATTATGTTATTGGATTTTCATATATTGAACCAACCTTGCATCCCTGGGATGAAGCCTACTTTAACGTGGTGAATGATAGTGTTGATATATTCTTGGATTCAGTTTGCAAGAAGTTTATTGAGTATTTTTGCATTGATATTCATAAGTGAGATTGGTCTGAAGTTGTCTCTTTTGGTTTCGTCCTTGTGTGGTTTAGGTATCAGAGTAATTGTGGACTCATAGAATGAATTAGATAGTGTTCTTTCTATTTCTATTTTATGGAATAGTTTGATGAATGACTAATGACTTCTATTTCTGTATGGAATATCGTCCTGCTGAGTTAGTTTAGCTGCTTGGGATATAACTTTGGTATGCGGTATTTGTCTAGAAAACCATCTATTTTATCTAGATTTTAAAGTATAGGCTTTTGTAGTAGGATCTGCTGAGTTTTTGAATTTTCTCTGTTTCTGTTGTTATGTCTCTGTTTTCATTTCTTGTCATACAAGTCTTTCACTTTCTTGGTTAGTTATACCAAGATATATTATTTGTAGCTAATATACATATTATATTGTAAAGGGTATTGTCTCCCTAATTTCTTTCTCAGCCTGTTTATTGTTTGTATACATGAGGGCTACTGATTTCTTTGAGTTAATTTTATATTCAGCCACTTTGGTGAATGTGTTTGTCAGCTGTAGCTCCTTGGTAAAATTTTTGGGGATACTTATGATACTATCATGATATCAAATCTCAAATAGTAATACCTGGAATTCTTCCTTTCTAGTTTGTAGCCCCTTGATCTCCTTTAGTTGTCTTATTGCTGTAGCTAGGCCTTGGAAGTACTATGTTGAATAGATAGGAAGAGAGTGGGCAACCTTGTACCTGATTTTACTGGAATTATTTTAAGTTATCTTTCCATTTAATTTTGCTTGCTGTATATTGCTTTTATTATCTTTAGATATGCACCTTGTATACCTGATTTCTCCAAGACTCTTATGGATTTTCATATATTGAACCAACCCTGTATCCCCGTGTGAGGCCTACTTTATCATAGTGGATGATGTTTTTTGATGTGTTCCTGTACTTGGTTTGCAAGTATTTTATTGGTACTTTTGCATCAATTTCTTTTAACACAGATTGTTTTAGTAGTAAGGTACAGACACTTCTTCCTGTCTTCTTACCCCTCCTCAAAAGTTTTGTAAAGTCATTTCTTTTTCTCTTTCCAGCGATGTGCATTTTGCAAACACCTTGGAGCCACTATCAAATGCTGTGAAGAGAAGTGTACCCAGATATACCATTACCCATGTGCTGCAGGGGCTGGCACCTTTCAGGACTTTAGTCACTTCTTTCTTCTCTGTCCAGAACACATCGACCAAGCTCCTGAAAGATGTAAGTTTACACATGCAGTTGTAAATTTACTTAGGTATTTACTTAAGATGTCACATGTGATTTTGTGTGTTTGTTTGTTTTGTTTTTCAAGACAGGGTTTCTCTGTGTAGTCACATGTGATTTTGGAGAGTTAGTTTACTTGTATTAAAAGATAATATGAAAATCTCAATCCCAGCATTTGAGAGACAGAAGCAGGTGAATCTCCAAGTTTTAAACCAGTCTGGATAGTCTTACAGAATGAGTTCCAGGACAGCCAGAGCTAGAGAAACCCTGTCTTGAAAAAGAAAAAAAAAAAAAGGCAAAACAAAAAGTAAAAGAAGTTGATATTCAGAAGACATTATGAAATCCTAGCGGCCTGAGAAATTTTTGCTATAGGGTCTCCTCTCTCCCTCTCCCCTCAGGGTCTCACTGTGTAGCTCTGGCTATCCTAGACTTCATAGGTGATCTGCTTGCCTCTGCCTTCTAAGTGCTGGTCTTACAAACACCTGGTTTGTTGCATGTTTTTGAGTGGAAAGCTATGGCCAGTAATTTTATTGGTATTAATTTTAAAAAAGATTATTTTCTTTATATGCATATTTTAAATTCTTATGTTTTAAATGTTTTAAACCATTTTAGAAGACATACTAAGATACAGTTTTTTTTAACATTTCTAAGAAAAGAACAATTCACTTAAAGGTTGATTAGTGGTCAGTGTCTTTTACAGAAGAATACTATCAGTGGAAGGATGTAAAGCTGATTCCAGACTATTATCTTTAGGAGCATCACACTCTTGCTGATATTTTGTTCATGAACTCTGTAGGCCAGGTTGTGGGACAGACATCTCTAGTGCTGCTTCACAACCCATCAATCTTGCTTATCTCTAATCAACAGTACTGGTTTTTGCTTTCTTTTCCACTAGTGTTTTATAATGATAAGAAAATGTTTTTATGAGCATAGAACATTATAATTTCTTTTTACTTTATCACTAACCAAAGATCTGGTTTTTTTTGTTTTTTGTTTTTTTTGCTATGGATGCAACTGATATATTTTGCTTTTAAATTTTTAGTTTATGTTATGTATATATGTGTGTGTGCATATGATGTGTGAGAGTCAGATTTTTAAATTTTATTTTTAGATGGGTTACATTCATTTTAGGAATGGTATGTGTATTACCATGGTCTATCCATAGAGTCATTCACCAAACGTTTCAATGAACAATAGTTCTGCTTGGAGGGCGGCACAGACATTAGGTGAGGGTAAGAATCTGGTTTTTTGGCTGTGATAATTTGGAAAAGCATTCATTTCAGAGAAAGAGTAACTTAGAAAGTTCTCTTCCTCAAACTTGATACAAGAGCTGCAAATGCCTAGCAGAGCATGCAGTCTCACTCTTTGTTGTTCTCTTTCCTACAAGCCACCTCCCAAGTTAATTGTCTACGTCTCCCTTGGGTATATAAATATTTTGGAAATATATAAGCTGTTCTGAAAACCATAGTATAGTATAAAAATATGAAATAAACAATACTACTAATAGAGAGGCTGAGATAGGAGAAGCAAGTTTTCAAGACCCTTATGTTGTACACAGCAAGACACTTTCACAAACAAGCTGAATGTATATATAGATTGTACAATATTGGTCCTATTTCTTCAATTACCAAATTAGACACCATTGGATGACAATCAACAAATTTCTAATTCCTCATATTTTTGGATTTCAATCAATTAGGATATGTTGGTAATATTAATCTTCATATTAAGATATCAAGAAAAGATAATTGTCACTTCCTGCTGTTTTTGTTGTAAGAGGTGGAATTAGATTTGTGTGGATTTGTTGAAAGATTACTTTCTTGCTTCTTCTAGGGTGTAGTTTTGCTCCTTATGTTGATGTTTTCCATCTGTTATCCTTTGTAGGGCTGGATTTGTGGAAAAGTATTGTGTAAATTTTGTTTAGTCATGGAATATATTGTTTTCTCCATCTATGGTAATTGAGAGTTTTGCTGGGTATAGTAGCCTGAGCTGGCATTTGTGTTCTTGTAGGGTCTGTATGTCATCTGCCCAGGATCTTTTAGCTTTCATAGTCTCTGGTGAAAGTCTGGTGTAATTCTGATAGGCCTTCCTTTATATGTTACTTGCCATTTTTCCCTTACTGCTTTTAAAATTCTTTCTTTGTTTAGTGCATTTAGTGTTTTGATTATTATGTGATGGGAGGAATTTCATTTCTGGCCCAGTCTATTTGGAGTTCTGTAGGCTTCTTGTATGTTCATGGGCATCTCTTTCTTTAAGTTAGGGAAGTTTTCTTCCATAATTTTGTTGAAGATATTTACTGGCCCATTACCTCTTCATTCTCTTCTATATCTATTATCCTTAGGTCTGGTCTTCTCATTGCGTCCTGGATTTCCTGGATGTTTTGGGTTAGGAGCTTTTTGCTTTTTGCATTTTCTTTGATTGTTGTGTCAATGTTTTCTATGGTGTCTTCTGCCCCTGAGATTCTCTCTTCTATCTCTTGTATTTTGTTGGTGATGCTTGCATCTATGACTCCTGATTTCTTTCCTAGGTTTTCTATCTGCAGGGTTGCCTCTCTTTCTGATTTCTTTATTGTTTCTATTTCCATTTTTAGATTCTGGATGGTTTTGCTCATTTCCTTCACCTGTTTGATTGTGTTTTCCTATAGTTCTTTAAGGGATTTTTGTGTTTCCTCTTTAAGAGCTTCTAGCTCTTTACCTGTGTTCTCCTGTATTTCTTTGAGGGTGCTATTTATGTCTTTCTTAAGGTCCTGTATCATCATCATGAGAAGTGATTTTATATCTGAATCTTGGTTTCTAGTGTGATGGTGTGTCCAGGACTTGCTATGGTGGGAGAATTGGGTCCTGTTGATGGCAAGTGACCTTGGTTTGTGTTGTTTATTTTCTTATGCTTGCCCCCCGCCATCTGGTTAGCTCTAGTGCTACCTGCCCTTGCTAAATCTGACTGGAGCCAGTCCTTTCTGTGATCCTGGTTTTGTCAGAACTCCTCAGAGTTAAGCTGTCTCTGTGATCCTATGATTCTGGGATCCTGTGACCCTGTGACCCTGGGCTTGTTAGAACACCTGGGAGTGCAGCAGCTTCCTATGGGTGTTATAGGACTGGCTGCTGAGCCTGGGCCCAAGGTCTGCTCAGGCCACCTGCCCAGAGAGACTGGAAGGAACCTGAGCCACTCTGCTGTCAGAGTTCCTGTATGTCTGGTTCCGCTGATCCCAGTTGCTCCCAGTTTTGGTATAGATGTTGGGTCCTCCTCACCTCTGATCCCGAGAGTGTCAGAGTGCCTGGGAGTGGAGCTTCTTCTGGGTGTTGTGGGACTGGCTGAAGAACTTGTGCCCAAGGTCCGCTTAGGACACCAGTCCAGAGAGACCAGACCTACGTTACCTCTTACTTGTTAGCTTTTACCTATCCTACCAATGTGTTAATCTTTTAATCCATGCCTATCTCTGTACATGTATTTAGCTATGTTTTTAAGACATGTTTTTTCTATCTTTTTCAGGTTTAAGAAATACAAATATAGCTACTTCAGGCTTAACTTAGAGTAATTCCAAATAGCTAGATTAACATGATCCTTGACAAACTTTTTATCATTGTTTTGTACCTAATTTTATTTATAGTCAGAGTTACATTTTATCTACATTTTAATCATGCTCTTATTCACTATACAGAGTTAACTTACTTCAAATTATTCTTAAACTAATAACTGATTTAAAATTTTAACAATGTTTTACGTTATGCCTATTAAATCTGGAAGAGAAAGAACTTTTATACACACAGCAGCTGTTATGAGGATTATTTATGTAGTTCATTATTCTTTAGAAATTTAAGTAATTAATTGTGCCATTGCTTTTTTTGATGATCACATTCTGCATGTATACTGTTAGTGGTTACTGGAGTTCAGTCAGCATGTAAAATTACGAACTATAAGAATTGATGACATAACTTGTCATTAACATTATGATGATGAGAGATCATGCTGGCATGTAAAGTTAAGAGAAATACTGAGATCATTGGTTCTGTGGCTTCTTCCAAAGTAGGCATAGGGAGACTCATAAATACATGAACAACAGAAGAAGCCAAGGTTTAGTATGGAAATTTGGCAAGGCAAGTGTAGATTGTAGCAGTATGAGATACTCCCCTCTTCCCAAAATTTGCACTTGGTGACCATTCCAAAAATTAATACAAGGAAATAAAATGTGAGTACTTAATCTGGTTCATAGTATTATTGTACGATTCCACTCCATACTGAGAGTGAAAGAGAAGTGGACACTACCTGTTACAGAGAAAATAGTAAAAAATTGTGTCAAAGTAGCAGCCTGCATACCCTGCAAGGCTAGTCTCTTCTTTCTTTTCCTTCTCTTTAAGCCACAGGTATAAAGCCAATGCCCCTGTAAATTCTATTCCCTGGAAATCTTAAACACTGCACTGTAAATGTATAACACTCACCTGCCACATGCACCCCCATGGATTTGGGGATGTGGGCAAATTTGCATAGTGGAGGCTAGGGATTGATGTGGTTGTCTTCCACTGTTGATCTTTACCTTATCTTTTGAGACAGTCTCTCACTGAATCAAGAACTTTCAGGTTGGGTAGACTGGCAAATCAGTGGCAGTCCATTTTTCTGTCATGTCTGTTGCCCAACCCCAATCCGCAGATATGACAAGAAAGAAGGCAAATGGTATTATATTGCCTATCAAGTAATCCCTTGAAGAACATAAGTTATGGATGTTATCCAGTATACTGAAAAGAAAGGTCAGAGAACTCCAAGAATTTAGGCTCGTATCCATAGGAGACATGTAGAAGCCAAGAATCGCTGTACATTTCCTTTCATAATGCTTTTTGCTAATATTGCAGTCTTTCACCTCACAATGATGTGTTTCTTTGAAAAGATGTTTATGAAGGAGCGACTGAGAAAATAGTGTAAAATAAATAGCATTCTTTTCAACACTGATATCTAGGAGTTGTTATAGAGTGAGTTTGAGTGTATAGTATTGTGTTGGTGATAGAAATGTAATGTGAGCAATTTAAATAATTTTAGTTTGTATTATTTTATTTACCTTATTTAAAAATACCAATATTTCAACATGTAATGAATACCAAAGTTTTAGATACTTGATTTTTTTGCTACTGTGATTTTGGAATTCCCTATGCATTTTATACTTTGTGTACAACTCAATTTGGATAAATGTATCTGCCAGTCAGTATCTACTGTGGCAAGTTAGAGCTGTAGAGTAGCAAATACAAGACACTTTTACAGATTTTTAATCAGTATTTTTGAAAAACTAGTATCAAGTTAAAGTGAATATCTGATTGTCTGTTGCTTCCCAATTAAAAGAAAAATAAGGTGGCAAAAATCAAAGATTCACTTTTCAAAGTGCAGTTTCTTATGGGTGCATAGTAGCACTTTCATAATATTAAGGAAAATACCTCATCTTCCATTAAAATGAGATTATTACTAAACTTCTATTTTTTAATAATCATTAATTTTCAGTGCCTGACAATTAAAGAATTACTTAAAAGTGATTTGAAAAGTGAGCCTTCACCTTAAATACACCTTGATTTATCCTGGGTTATTGGATGTCCAGAGCAGAAATGATGAAAGCTTCCTGTCTTCTAAGACTCGGCCGGCACTGGAATCTTGTTCCTTTTTCTTCCACCTGTGTGCTGAGATTACAATCACATGCCATCATTTCTAGATCCATTGATTGGCTCTAGTTAATAGTTTATTTCATGTGCATGTACATGTGTGGCATTCATGTAGGGGTGTGTGTGTGTGTGTGTGTGTGTGTGGGTGGGTGGGTGGGCGGGGCAGAGGACCATTAGTGTGTTGTGGTTGGTTCTCTCTTTTCACCATCTGGGTTTTCAGGAATTGAGCTTACATCAGCCAATATGAGCAGCAAGCACCTTTGATGGTTAGGCCACCCTGTTGGCCCCTGTTGAATGGTTCTTAATTTAAGCAGAACACTTAGAATTTTGAAATTGTGCTTTGTGTTTCCACATGATGTTTTAGAGAGAATAGAATTATAAGGAGGGTTGATTTTACTTAGAAGCTATTATAGTACTAGAAACTATTATGGGCTAAACTGTAAAAACCAAAGAAAAATAATTTAGTAGAAAGAATTTGGATCTGGTGAAGTATCATAGGATAGGGAGATATTGTTAGCAAAATGATGTTAAAGTTTCTGTTTTAACATTGTTTTGAAAAAAAAAAGGAAGTTTATTTTAGAAATGTTGAGTTTTAGTATTTTTGAACATTGGAGTTGAGTTGCATAAGGCTTGATAGTAAATGGTTGTTTTACGAAAGTATATGGATGATAATACAGATTTTTGAGCATCAGCATTTAATGAACACCAAAGAAGTTTATACAAGCACAGCAGAAATGTTAGAGAGTTTCTACAGAAAGATAAAGATGGGTTCTAGGGTTTCTAGTATTCAAAGTCATACAAAGGAGGCACAGGCCCCTACCAAATGCTGTAGGAACCCTAAGGAGAAACTGAGGAGTTACTGTGGAAAGGGAAGTGTAAATGTAAGAGTGATGAGCCTTGTACAAACGTTAATAAGGTACAGTCTAAAACATAGCGATTGGATTTAATGTGGTTATTGTTAACCTTTCTCAGGTGGCTTTAGGTATGAGGCAGTTATGTAGCTAGACTTTCTGTCCGCTGCAGTCTGCTGTCCAGACTCCAAGACTTGTTTTCTATTTCCTCCATTCTAAGAATTGTCCTCACATTTTTAAAGGAGTGTAAAAAAAAAAAATTAAGTCTGTGTTACAGAGACTGCACTGATATACAAAGTCTATTTAATATAGCCCTTAGCAGGAAGATGTTTTTAAGTTCTAGTGTATGTAATGAAAATAGATTACCACTTAGTTTCACGATGGTTGATTTGCACAGGTAGAAAGTGGTTTTAGCTGAGTGGATTAGGGTGGGCTGGCCCAACTTTGGACAAAGTTGAGGAAAAAATAGGAAACATTGCCCTGTTAAATTTATTATAATGGCATATCTATATTACTAGCATTGGTATGCTTTTAGAATACCTCATTTTTCTTTCTATATTGTAATGTGCATAGGTTTAGTTGTATATTGGCATGGATATTATCTGTAAATATGTTGATTTTAATAGTTTTATAACTGGAAATCAATGTGGTTGTATATAATTATAATTAGTCTATGAATTGTATTCATGTGTGTGTGTTTGTGTATATATATATATATATGTATATATATATCTTCTATCAATAATGTTGTACATAAGATGTTTTCTAGTATAAGAAAACCCCTAAGCTTGTTGGAGTAGTCTGTTTTCAATTAAGAAGCACATCAATCTAATTGATATTAACATTCTTATTTGGTATTTTTGATTTTAAGTTTCCGAGAATTTAATATGAATAAAATTCTTAATTTTAATACTGCAAGTGTCTGTGTTTATTTTTCCCCTCCCCCCAGTCCCTTGTTTGGTTCTTTCTAATGCATGTACTGAGCATCAACGAAATGACCAGCATTGCCATTGGTATTAAAAGTATACAATTAAATAATAATTTCTTTTTTTTGTTGTTGTTTTTTTGTTTTGTTTTGTTTTTTTGAGACAGGGTTTCTCTCTGTATCCTTGGCTGTCCTGGAACTCACTCTGTAGACCAGGCTGGCCTCGAACTCAGAAATCTACCTGCCTCTAAATAATAATTTCTTATAGTCTCAAATAGATATAGACAAAAATACTTGCAAAATTACATGTTTAAATTTCATATGGTTAGAATGATGCATATAATGCACTACAGTGTTTTAAGTGAAACCTCATTCTGACTTGGCAAAATGTGGATAACTTCACAGTCTGGGAGATTCCATGGAAAATTCCCTTCAAGTAATTTGAAACTTTTAAGTTAGAAAAATATTAAATTATTATACAACAGTTTTATTGTTTTGTTGTTAATTTTAGCAAAGGAAGATGCAAACTGTGCAGTGTGTGACAGCCCGGGAGATCTCTTAGATCAGTTCTTTTGTACCACATGTGGTCAGCACTACCATGGGATGTGCCTGGATATAGCTGTTACTCCATTAAAGCGTGCTGGTTGGCAGTGTCCTGAGTGCAAAGTTTGCCAGAACTGCAAGTAAGTTTCTCATTCCAACTCAAGGGTTTGTATTGAGTTTCAGTGAGACCTGCTGTTAGACATCAAAAGTTTATGAACTATGATAAAGATTCTTTATACTGTAAGCTATAATCACACTAATTTCACCATGTATGTCTACTAGATATACTTTTCTATTATTTTGAAGCATATCTAAAGAAAATTCACTGTGCTTACAATTTGTTAATAAATGTTATTATTTTAAAATAAAGATTAGAAAAAACCTTTTATTGAAAGGAATTAATAGGATAATAAAGTAGTAAATGTAGAAATAAGTTATAAACATTGAGCCTCCAAATCAATGCTCTGTTAGAAATTCCGTTCTAGCATGGACAATTTATATTGAGTACACTTTGATTCAATCTTGATGTTCATCTTCTAGTAGATTCTAGTTAGCATACAAAGCATGGTGTGGAAATTAGGCATTTGGAACTGTATTGTTTTCATCTATTGTGTTTCATCCCTTGGCCATTTGTTTACTCTCTCCTGTAATTCTCCTAATGATATAGTTCGTACAGCATTTTGAGAGTTTTGTGTGATATTTATGTATCTTCAGTGATACATAAATGGTTGCAAACACAGCTATTTTTGTAAATAGGAAAAAATAAAGCCCAAAGTTGCCCCGGTAAGTTCAATTTACTGGTTATTTCAGAAGAGCAGTCAGAATCAGTATCTTAGCTTCACAAAGTAAATCAACTGCTTTCATCCTTTGTTAAAATCTACGGAAGATCAATTAATAGACAACTTGAGAAGGGTGTGAGAACTTAGGGAGAGGAATGGCTTCAAGTTCATTCATGTTGTGGAAGTGCTCAAAGGGAAAGTGTGGTAGAATTTGTTAAACTGAGTAACAACAGCTGGAGGCCTTGGTGACACATCTTGTTTACTTATTTCTGGGTTTGAATCATAATTATTCTGCTCAAAAAGAATCTCCATTATTTTTCATGTGTTTTAAATTCGTAGTATCTGAGAATGAGTAATAAATTGCTAAGTATCGAGAGATTATTTTGAAGAGCAGGTACCCAGTTTTGGTGTAAAACTGTTTAGAGAAAGTCTTTGAATTGTAACTCATAATTATGGCACTTTTTCCTTTTTATTCATTGTTTAGAATTTCATTTATTAGCAATAGTGGCCAGCATGTACAAACTCTCACTCTTTTTCTCTTCCTCTCCTCCAGTTCCCTCTCTCTCTCTGTGTGTGTGTGTGTGTGTGTGTGTGTGTGTGTGTGTGTGTGTGTACACGCCTGCGTATATGCGTGTGTACGTGCCTGTGTAGAGTAGAGGACTTTACTGTATTGCTGTGGAGTTGGTTCTCTCTTTTTATTTGGGCACCAGGGATTGAATTCAGGAATCTACAGTGACTACGGGAAGCTAGCCATAGGAAAAAGCTTTAAGTAGCATGATCTTTCTGGATTCATGAAGGTGTAGTCTCTTTTATATTCTTTACAAAGAAGGGACATTTTAAAGAAGTGTTTATGGAGTGTGCAATTTATAGGGTTGTTTTCATGCATATTTATGAGAACGTGAAAGTTTAAAGATAATGCTATCTTATCTTATAGACAGTCAGGAGAGGATAGCAAGATGCTGGTGTGCGATACATGTGACAAAGGGTATCATACTTTTTGTCTTCAACCTGTTATGAAATCCGTGCCAACCAATGGCTGGAAATGCAAAGTAAGTGGTTTCTTGATTTGTTTTTAGATATGTACTGCATAGAGAACTAATACCATATTCCTGTTCAAATCTATTATCATCACTCTAACAAGAACAGCTTTTAAAATTTCTTGATACATAATTGACATATAGAAGCTACGTATTTTAAAAAGTCTGTTAATTTGACACAAGCATTTTACCATGGAGCTATCATTGGAATAAGCCCTCTTCATTAGCTGAAAAAGTTTCCTGATGCCTTTTGGAAATTTTTTCTTGATTGTGCACATTCTTCTCTTCCTCCCCAGGTAGCTTTGCTTTTGTCATTGTTGATTATTATTCCCGCTCTGGAAGTTTGTAGGAATGCTTTTAAATAGTTTATATTCTTTTAGGAAGGGGAAGCCTTCTGACTCAATCTAATTGTCCCCCCCCTCTCTCTTTCTCTCTCTCTCTCTCTCTCTCTCTCTCCCTCTCTCTCTCTCTCTCTCTCTCTCTCTCTCTCTCTCTCTCTCTCTCTCTCTCTCTCTCTCTCTCTCTCTTTCTCTCTCCCTCTCTCCCCTCATCTCTCTCCCCCTTCCCCATCTCCCTCTTCCTCCTTTCCCCTCCCTCCCCCTCTTTCCCCTTTATTTCCCCTTTTCTGCTTTTACTAAACTTTCTATTGGCAAACATTTGGGTTGTTTATAAATTGCGACAGGTATTAAAATATGGTATGAATTTACCAACTAACTTTTTGTATGATGCTTTTTGAAATAATTTATCTTCTCAAGTAAGATCATTATACATATGAGGAAATTCAAAAACATGTTTTAACATGTTTATTAACTTGTAACTGAGAGATAAAATACAGTGTATTTAGATTGATTCCCACCTTTGTGAGGTTTCTGCAACTATTTTATTTGTACATGTTATTGTATGTTTACCTGTACACTTGTGTTAAATACTTAGAATGGTGCAGTTTTGTGGGTCTTACTACCATGTGGTAGGTAGTTTTAAATAAGTGATTATCGACTCTGACATTTATCTTTTAGATTCTAAGTGTCTGTCTCTGTGTCTGACATAGAATCTTGTTTTGCTCAGATTGTCCTAAAAGTTATCAGCTGTTGCCTCCTCTTCATCGTTCAAAGTATATTCATGCCCATTACTCTAGGGTCTCTTTGTATGGGGTTTATATAAGCCCTATGATTATTTCTTCTATTCTTTAACATTGGTGTTTTGACCCAACAGGTCACTTTTGAAGATCTGTTTGCATAGTGCTCCTTATTTTTCACTTTATTGGACACTCAGTTTCATCCATATTGACTGTTTAAATGTACAAACAGACATAGGTTCCTGAAGTATAGAGTTTGTTGAATTCTCATCTCATGGATATAGTATAGTGTTTATATCTCATGGATATAGTATGTTTCTTATTCCTGTTTTTTTGTTTTGTTTTGTTTTGTTTTTTGTTTTTTTTGAGACTGGGTTTCGCTGTATAGCCCTGGCTGTCCTCGAACTCACTATGTAGACCAGGCTGGCCTCGAACTCAGAAATCCACCTGCCTCTGCCTCCCAAGTGCTGGGATTAAAGGCGTGCACCACTACCACCCGGCTTATTCCTGTTTCTTAGATAGCTTTGTTGAGCCTGTTTTCAATATTTATTTGGAGTTTCTATTTCCTTCAAGCAAATTTCTAGAATTTTTTTCTTTCTTTCTTTCTTTTTTTTTTTTTTTTTTTTTTTTTTTTTTGATACCCACCAAAGGGTTCTTGAAACCCGTGCTAGATGGGCTTGTGAATGTTGCTGGCTGGCCACCTTGTTAAGAGCAGAATGGCCGTTTTTTTTCTTGCCACTCTTCTTTGAGAGAACCATCTACATTGTATTGAAGGTGGCATGACAGGCCTTGCTCTCTCCATCTGTTTTCCAAAGAAAATGAATTCTGTGGCTATGTTTATGGTTTTGTCTGTTTTGATGTTTTATGACATGGAGTTATTCATTCAATGCTGGTCATTTTACATTTTTTCAATAATTTACTGCCTTTTCCATAACTGTTTATAAGCTCTATAGTTGACTGATAACTCTACCTACTTAGGTACTACTCTTTTTTGTAGTACCAAGTATGCAATAACTTTTTATGACTTAAATATTCAAAAGCTATTTAAGTTTACTTTTCTCTGCTCACTTAGTAAATCTATTTTTTCTTACAAGATATTAACAAACAAAAATTACCAAGGATTCTAAAGTTACGTAGACAATCAAATCAGCTATTAACAGTTCTCCATATTCTTCCTTTGAAATCTGTACTTGCTAATAAATTCTAGATTTGTAGCTGGTGAAGAAGCCTTTACCAACTTTACTTCAGTTAATATAATCTTGTTTTAGTTTTCAAGACTTTTCTTTGAAGCCTGTTAATAGCTGTGTAGACCAGGCGCCCACAAATTTCAAGATCTGCCTGTCTATAGTGCTGGGATTTCAGCATGTGCCACCACTACCTGGAAGTTGTAATTTTAAAAATAAAACCAAATTGAACAGTTAACTAAAAAAATTAATATAATTTAACAAGTGACTTTTCTTTGAATCTAACTTGCAAAGCCTGGTAGAAGTGTGCCCTCTCATCTAGTTCTTTGACTAAATATTTTGACATATAGATTACACAATTGTTTGGTATAATAAAGTATATTGATAATACAAAGCATTTGCTTATTATTTTAGTTTAATCAGAATGCAAAAGGCAAGTAAGGCAGTCTTTGAGTACTATTAAAATTTCTTAATTTTCTTGACTAGTATGAGGTACTTTATATCAATGCTGTCCAATAGAAATACAATATAAATCACATTTACATAATTTGAAACTCTATTTCATTTAACCCAGTGGTAGTCACTGTAAATTTGAAACCTTAATTTTTTCCAAAGTTTCACATCTGATTTCTGTATTTAAAAACCTAAAGCACACACCAAATTGAAATTTGTGCCAGCCACACTTCAAGTATTGAATAACCACATGAGTACAATAGCTGCCATATCAGAACATAGTTTCAGACTCTGGTGATTTTCCAAACACAACATATTTTTCCATCATGGAAGGCCAATATTTGATACAGTGGGCACTCATCTCACAGATTCTGGGACGAGGTTCCCGTTCAGTGTTCTGCTTTGTCCTGACAAATGCAACAATCTGCTGTTCCCAGAAACAAACTAAGATGACTGACATACACCACACATTTTTGACTGAGTTTGATCTCTTAGTCTCAGTCTGACTGGAGGCCTTCTGGAGATACAGATGTGTTGGTACTTTGGGTTCCTTGCAGTTACTGTGAGCTCCATCAAGGGGGTGTTTAATCTTATTTGTATGAGCTGCACTAATTCTTTTCAAGCACCAGAATTTGTACAAAATTCATTAACATCCATGACACAGCACCTCATCAGGAGCAAGCTAGACCAAGTTTAAAATGGTCTTGATAGACTTAAGTCTGTAATGTTAAACAACTCTATAAAGCTGTGCTTTACAGATTCATACCATTAGATAGTGAAATCTGTAACAAATGGCCCATCAAGCTGCTTTTTTCACAGTTCTGCACTGAAGTTTATTGATGTGCTGTTTGCAGTTTGCTTTATGTAAGCAGTGCAGTGCAGGAGCATGATGTGAAGATCATGACGCTGCAGTGGTGCATATTCTGTGCTGTCCAGGAGGTCTTGCATTTATGCCATGATTTAAAAAAACCAACCGTTCTTACATCTTTGACAGCACTCAGGATTAACATAAATAAATGCAGGAACAGTACTTAGTCTGCATTGTGGCATCCCTGACATCAGTTATTGCATTTTATTTTGATTATTGTACCCCCACCTACTCCCCTTTAGTATTTTTCCCTCCCTTTCCTCACTCCGTTTCCTCCAGGGTCTTCCTTTTGTAGCTCAGTTTGGCTTAGTGTTTCAGCTGCCTCAACTTCCACTTCAGGGACCACGATGCCTACCAGCTTTAATGTTTCTATGAAAAAGTTCCAGTTCTTAGGTTTTTTTGTTTTCTCTGTAACCTGCTTTATTCAGCGTATTCTGTCTCTGGCGTTTTCCTGTTGGGGGATGGGGTGATGCTATGGAGGCAGCACCTGGAATTGAAGGCGCAGTGTTGCTGGGGTGCTGAATGTTCTGGACTCTGCTGCACCGAACTGGAGAGAGAGAGGTGGCCTGTAGGAGTGAGGCACTGAGCTGCCTTGAGCAGGCATCTTTGGGCCTGTGCCCACTTTGGAACTGCTTCTAGTGCTTTTCATACTTTTTAAGACAAGAAGGATGAGGGTGCCACTCAGAGAGGTGCTTGGGCCATAAGTGTGGTGCAGCAGTGGATGAAGCACAGAAGAAACAGCTCTCTCATTGGGCCAAATTAGAGGCTACATTCTATCTAGTGCTCTAGAGAGCCCCAGTGAAACTTATTAGGTAGTATCTGGAAATGGTGAGATGTGAGCAATGGAGTGTGAACAGAAGGGCTCATCATCTGGAGAACAAGATGCTTTAAATAACTGTTCATCTGTGGCTACCTGGGAAGTGGAGTCTGTGGACTGAAGATCTGGCTGCCTTGGTAGCTCCAGTTGCTTCTCTGCCTGCATGAGAGCCTGTTCCTTGTTCTCTTGGTGATCCAGTTAAGGAGAAAAAAACACGCTGCATGGAATATTTGTACTTGGGCCTTCACTACATGCCTCTATTTGCCCCACAGCCTTTCTGAAATACAAAGGTGAATTCATAATTTATTTTCTTTCTTTTCTGATAGAAACAGAATATTTAAGGTTATCAATTTACCTTTGATTATAACTTTTGTTGCCCTGAGCCTATTTGGAACTGTGTGTAAACCTGACTTCTAAAGTACTGTATATTTTTGTATACTCAGAATTTAGTTGGTGTAGGGTTTTTGTTCTGGCTGGTCTAGAACTTGGTAAAGCTATAGGTTACAACTGCTTTATGAATTCTGGGATTGCAGGCCTGTGGGATGGTTTTGGTTTTTATACAAATGCATCCACACTTGTTATAGAAGCTTTTAACACTGTGTTTCTTACTTTCTTGATAGATTTAAAAAAATCCCTTTACTGCATATTTTGACTAACTGATTATTTTATCAGTTTCTTTTTGAGTTTTCCTCTCTTAACTAGACATGCATGTTTGGCATTAACTTAGCACACAGATTGGCTCAGTGTTTTATTAGTGTAAAACTACTCAACCCCGTGTGATTGCCCACCATCCCTACTCCTACTCCCTTTGGACTTTTACCCAGTAACATGAGCAGGTATGCCGTTTACCAACTGAGTGTGAGTCGTTAGCATTTTATTCTAGCCTTCTGGGCCATTTCAGATGTACACTGTAAGTGACTTAATGCTTAGCTGTTTACATTAGTAGAAATCAAAGTGTTGACTTTTCTTTGCTTGAGTAAATTAAATTATAAACCTTATTATAATTTCATTGCCAAAGTATGATTTACCTAACATGGTGATAACATGCTTGCAAAGAGGCAGGAGAATCACAAGTTCAAGGCTAGCTTGTGTTACATGTTAAGAAAGAAGGAATTTATATCTTTCTGTAAAACAACATTTGAAGTTTTTTTGTTTTGTTTTTGCATCTTTGTTTAGCTCTTTTAAAAAAAATCCAAATTTTTTGAAAAAAAAAAAAAAAACAACAAACTTTTTTTTACCCCATCACAGACTTTATACTCTAGAAATACTTTTTTCAAGGCTTATGAGGTGAATTAGTGGGTAAAGGCACTTGTATTTTTGTTTCTTGCTATCAAATATTTTCTTCTTTGTTTTGTTTTCATTATTTTAGTAATTTTTCTGTGTAATGTTCTCTCCCCCCCCCCCACACCAACTTTATCTTTTCCCTGTTCTCTTTGTTTAGATCCCTATCATATTCTGCCATCCTCGTCTATCATGACAGTTACTTGGGGTACTGCTGAGTGTACCACTAGATATATAGGATTTATAAGGATCTGGGACAGGCTTTCTCTGTGTAGTCCTGGCTGTTCTGGAACTTGCTCTGAAGACTAGGCTGGCCTCAAACTCACAGAGATCTGCCTGTCTGTGCCTCTGAGTGCTAAAATCAAAGGAGTGTGCCACCACTCCCCAGCAGGATGGGTTCTTTTAAGAGCCCATGCATGACACTCAGTATAAAGCTAATACTAATTTAGCTGTCAAGGTTTCTTGTTGGGGATTGAATCTGGGGGATTTACACATACCAGAAAGCACTCTGCCACTATATCACACACCCTTATTGTTGTCACAGTTTTTATTGGGAGGTTTATTCTCTGAGCTATTTGAAAGATGAGCAACTTATGATATTATTATTTTAAATATTCTCTGTAGATTTTAGTTATCATCTGTTCCCGAGTTTAACATTAGGAGGTTCCTTATGTATGGCCTCACCAAGGACAGTGGGTGGTCCTTTGAGGGTTCTAGTCTAGAAGAGGTGCTTAGCACTGGAGCAGAGCAAGGGCAATCCTCGCATCTTTGTATATGCCATTGTTTAGATGAGTTTCTTTCCTGTTTTTTAATGTAAGAATTTTCTGCTTATATGTTATACATTTCTTTTAAAAGTTACTTGATAAATATTATTTTAAAAATTATTTTAAATGACAAGTTGGAAACATCATGCTGACCATTCAACCAGGATTCAACTGCTGTTAACATTTTTGAGAAAAAAATATCAGGCACTCTCTCTGATTATCTGATTCTGTCTGTACTTTTCTTTTACCATTTGATTGATTTCTGCAAGGGAACTATACCCTTCACGTTTCAGCTTTTGACAGTTAAGTTACCTACACAATGCCCTTTCAGATTTGGATATTTCGGTATATAAGAATATAAGAATATTCTTGCTGGGTGTTGTGTCCCCTAAATGAAAAAATTTCCACAAACAGTATTTCTGTGACTCCAGAAACTTATCAGAATAGTTGTTTTACCCTCTATTTTACTTGGGCTTCATGAATTAATATCACATAAAATACCCTCCTTTCCCAAGTAGGTTCCAGGTCCCATTGATATTACAGATTCTACTTGCTTATTAGATCTCGTTTGTTTGCCTCTTTTAATCTGAAGATCTTTCCGAAGCCCTGTCTTTTTACCTGCTACCCCTCTCCCTGACCTTCCTACCTGCAACATAGAAATGTCTTCATTTTGTCTTTGTTATTTCCTTGTGGTTAGAGTAGCGGGATGCACGTATGCTTCTCAGTCTCCAAGAAATTGCCTGGCTAGAATCCTTCATACTTTGTGTTATTTTTTATATCTAATAAGCCAGCAGTAGGGGTGGAAACACCTTTAGAACCGTATGTGTATTCTGCTTCTCCTCATGCTTTTTCTTAGCTCTTTAGAAGCCTGTTGGGAGCACAATCTTGCTTTTGTAGCTGTAGCACTCCTTCTCATTCATTGACCAGCTCTCCTCACTTTCTCATAATCAGGACTATCTTTTTCACATATTAAATTTATTTATTCATGAAGGCTGATAAGATGCCTCAGAGGGTGAAGAAGGTTACTGCCAAGCTTGACCAGCTTAATCTAGTAAGAGTGAGTGAATCTTGCTTAGTGAGAGTGAACTAGCAGGGCGGTGGTGGCCCAGGCCTTTAATCCCAACACTTGGGAGGCAGAGGCAGGCGGATTTCTGAGTTCAAGGCCAGCCTGGTCTACAGAGTGAGTTCCAGGACAGCCAGGGCTACACAGAGAAACCCTGTCTCGAAGTACCAAAAAAAAAAAAAAAAAAAAGTGAACTGAATTGTGTTTAAGTAAGAGTGAACTGAATCTTGCCGGAAGTCTTCTAACCCCTACACGTGCATGCTGGTAAACACATATAAACATATACACATTATAAACATGACAACAAATAAAAAAGTTTGTAGAGATTAACTCATGAATACTTATTTTTGATAATATATATTTTATATAATTATTTTTTGGTTCAAACTGTACTATGATTGATTCCTCAAACTGTCTGCTGTTTCTTTGTGTATGCTCCTCTTGTTTGAATTTTAACAAGATGTTCTAAACTCCTCTCATCTTTCCTGCCCCCTAAGCAGGAAAATGGGGCAATGAGTTCTCAGTGTTCTCCTGCCTTCTTGAAGGTGTTAACCTTCTAAACCTTTGAGCAGATGAAGTTAGGAAGGGGCATGTGTGCATATATTTGAATGATCATGAATATTTACTTACATGTACATGTAATGGGAAGTCCTGCCCTTGTATGTCTTTCTGATTCATTCTGTTATTTTTGCTTTTTTCTTTTGCAAAGATTTTCTTTTATGGTAAGAACTCTGAATTCAAGATCATACATGCTTTCATTTAGTCTCTCAATAAAAATGAGTTGTTTGGGTTTTATCCCCCTTTCTTTTCTTTCAGATTTAAAAAAAAAAATAATATATAGGATTTTAACATTCTTTCCAAAAGTCAAAACTTTTACCAAATGTCTACTGAGAGAATTGTCACTACTTTCTTCTTAGAACTTGTTCCCTGGTTCTCCTAATCTCTTGTAAGTAGCTAACATCATTGTTTTCCAGGTTTATCCTTCATTTGTGATTTCTTACTTCCCCTTTTTACACTAAAAGCACATTATAGACATCATTTGCAAATGTCCCTTTTATGTAAAAATACTGGAAATTCTTCTACTTTTTTAATATAGAAATTATATTAATCTAGAGACTTTTTTTTTTTAAAAAAAAGCATTTGCACACTGCTGTGTTTTTATGCTGTCATTTATTTGAACAGTTTCTTGTGCATTGATAGTCAAGAGGTTTCCAGTGTTTCATAATATAAATGCTCCAGAAGAATGTAACTTTGTGCATATGTAGATATTTGAATTGTTGAGAGAAATTGCCACATAAATTTTTAGAAGTAGAATTAATACCCGTGGATTGTATGTATATCTAGTTTTGATTTGTGCATTTTTCAGTGCTAACACTGAGAGAGCTGTTGCAGCATCTGTGCCAGGAGGGTCTTCTTATTCAGCTATTGACTGCATATTTGCCTCACATGGTAGAAGATAGATCTCAATGTTCTTTCAGTCTTCATCTCTCTTATGAGTGAACATTATCATTTCTTAAATTTGTTCATCTTTAAGAGTCAATTTTTACCTCTATATTTGGCAGTAAACATTCTGGCACTTTTGGGAGTTCTTAGAGAAATATAGGCTATGACCATGTATTGTTTGATGTACATGTTTTTTTTATTAATTTGTCAGTTATTCTTTTGACTTGTAATAGTTCTTTTGGCCATGCCAAAGATTTACTTTGAGACAGCTATGTACAGTTGTAAGATAAGGAGCCATGTTTTTCAGAAATTACTCCCTGGTCTCTTCCTCTCCTCTGTTAAAATGCTTTGAGAATTTCATATAATTTATTACAATCACATTTCCTCCACTTCTCCAGTTCCTTCTGGATCCTCTCCACTTCTCTATACATTCAACCTTGTGTCCTCTTTCTTAAGGCAGTAGAGTCTAACTTGTGCTATTCATAATATATGGCCTTTCACTGGCTTTTAGTCAGCTCCAGTGGACCTGCCACACTTGGCTTTCAGTTTCTCAGCTTTATGTGTATTTGTTACTGTGGTCATCTGCATCTGGTGACTAAAATAGAGTCTGGCTTCTTTCTGATTTTTATTTTGGGTCTAGCATACAAAGTATGCTCTATTCTTTGAACCTAGTTTTTTCTTTATAGTCCAGGTTATATTTTTCCCAAGAAGCTTTATGTTTATTATACCCTCTTCTCCCAAGCCTGGGAAGAGGGGTAAAAGATTTTAAGAACCAGAGGCAGTAGACAGCTGCAAGGTTTTCTAGCAGAGTATATATGAACTGACAGCAGTTGTTGCAGTATGCACTAGACCTGCACAACATTAGGCCAGACAAAAAAGCCCACCATGTCGAGGAGCCGTAGACATGAAGTCCTCCCATCCTAGCTGAGGAGCTGTAGACATGGAGTTCTCCATCCTAGCTAAGGAGCCGTAGACATGGAATTCTCCATCCTAGCTGAGGAGCTGTAGACATGAAGTCCTCCCATCCTAGCTGAGGAGCTATTGGCAATTGCTGACTTCAGGAAAACGGAAAATCAGTTTTCTTTAGGAGTGTCTGCCATTGGAGTCTGACTGCTACCTTGTTCTACATTATATTTTATCCTTGAAATTTGTCTTGTTATGTTTGTGGTTTCATTCTTACATGTTTGCTTTCTCTATTAAAACTTTCTCAAGGGTTTAGTGCAGTTTGTATGAGATGAGTCACCATTCAAGACAAATTGCCTTTTCAAAAATAAATTGATGTGACAAGTAATGACTAATACACAAATGTTGTGTTCATCTCCAAAAGATACACATCAGAGCTGCAATTTAAAATGTCTGGCTTTTGTTTCTATTTTTCTTGGTCTAGAATTGCAGAATCTGTATAGAATGTGGCACGCGGTCTAGTGCTCAGTGGCATCACAACTGTCTGCTATGCGACACTTGTTATCAACAGCAGGATAATTTATGTCCTTTTTGTGGAAAGTGCTACCATCCAGAATTACACAAAGACATGCTCCACTGTAATATGTGTAAGAGGTAAGGAGGCACAGCATCTCCATTTAACTGCTTTGTCAATTCTTTGGTTCTTGTGAACATTTGCTCTACTGTGTTGTTAAGTAGCCTTTTCTAGAGTGCTGTTGTAGGTAGAATTATACTGCTTTTTTTTTTTTTTTTTTTTTTTTTTTTTTTTTTTTTTTTTTTTTTTGGAGATAGAGATTCACTGTGGCCTAGATCTTGCTGGGTAGACCAAGCTGGCCTCAGACTTTCAGAGTTCTTTCTTTGCCTTCCAAGTGTTGGGATTAAAGGCATGTTTCACAATACCTGGCAAATTATTATTGTTGTTTTTAAAGAATCTGATAGGTAGAAGAACAGGCAAGATCAGAAATGAGCACTGGGAGAAAAATTCAAAAGAAGGTAGTTTAAAAATAAGGAAGAAAAAAAAATATCGATACTGTGATTATGTCCATTAAGTGTCATCTTCTTTTTGAAATCCTTTGGCAGTTTCTAACCCATATAACCATCTTTTTCTCATCTTTAATCTCATCTTAACCATTCTCTTTTTTTAAGCAATTGACTTCACTTTCCCAAGGTACTAACTTGGGTTTAAATTAGAGACTTTTATTTAAATATACTTGTCACTGCAGATGGATTCACTTAGAATGTGACAAACCAACTGATCAGGAATTGGATTCTCAGCTTAAAGAAGACTATATCTGCATGTATTGTAAACACTTAGGAGCTGAGATAGACCCTTTACATCCAGGGAATGAAGTGGAGATGCCTGAACTAACTACAGGTAAAAAAAAAAAAAGTGTGTGTGTGTGTGTGTGTGTGTGTGTGTGCGCGCGCACTTTCTAAAGCCATATGTTGATTAGTCACCAACATATTACTTCATTTATAATAAAGGAAGTTTTGTTTTGTTTTGTTTTTTCAAGACAGGGTTTCTCTGTGTAGCCCTGGTTGTCCTGGAACTCACTTTGTTGACCAGGCTGGCCTCGAACTCAGAAATCTGCCTGCCTCTCCCTCCCAAGTGCTGGGATTAAAGGCGTGCGCACACTACCACTGCCCGGCAGAAGTTTTTATAGCAAATCCCATTGTACTTTCAAATTTCACAAAACTCTCCTTCCTCTTTTGTCTTTTATATTTGAAACAGTCTCACTGTGTAGTCCATGTTAACCTTGAAGTCATTAACCTCTTGCATTAGCTTCCAAGAGTTTGGATCATAAATGTGTACCCTACAGCTTTTAGGTGTAGTATTTACACCTAAAGCCTGTGAAGCTATTTTTAAGTATTCACACATTCAAACTTGTAATGCTTTAAAATGTCCACATTTTAAACTGTAAACATGCTTCTGATTACCAAAGTAAAATCTGAAGAAAAACCGTGCATTGCTGCTGCTGATTTATCAGAGGAAGTGAAAACTTCCTCTGAGGTACAAAGAATGAATCATTTTTTTTAAGATTATTCCAGCAGAATGGAAATTGAAGGTCCCGAAGATGAAGTGGTATTTCTGGAGCAGACAGTAAATAAAGATGTCAGTGATCACCAGTCCAGACCTGGAATTGTTCCAAATGGTAAGACTATAGTTTTGAAGAACATAGATAGTATGCAAATATCTTCTTGGAAATTGTTTAAAGAGGAACATTTTAAGGCCTGGAGATGTGACTCAGTAGTATAGAGGAGGCTCTTAGGAAAAAAAATCATCTTTGGCATATCTATATTTATGGTTCAGTTGTGGTCTAGTCTTGTTAGTAAGTATGTGCTTTGTTTAGGAACCAAGTAATTTTCATTAAAAAGCAATCTATTATATTCTTATAATTATGAACTAAATTTATTGCAGATTATAAGGTATGTCTTGCAGAGATAATGGAAATTTTATTATATCAAGTTATCTCAGTAGTGCTATTGAGGGTATTTTAAAGATGTTTCTACTAAGTTTTTACAATATTGATAATAGCTTTACTGAACTTGTATAATTAGTGAAATTTTATATTTGGGGAAATTGCTTATTATTTATTTTTGTAGATGAAGTTTTGTGTTAAATTATATACTATGAATGAATACATAAAGTCTTGGAGTTTTTCAAGATGTTAAATGTTACATTTCACAACTCATTAAAATTTATACATCATACAGATTTAACTGGATAAAATAAGTTATATCTGTAGTATATGAACTGATAATTGTATCTTTGTATACAACTGACTAGTATAAATATGCTTTGTGCTCATTTTGGAAATTGCCATTTTATAGTGAAGCTCATTCAGTTACTATAGAGACAGCGGTGTTAGAGAAATGTTGACTTCTTACTTAAAAGTTCTGTAATATGTGATTTGTTGCTAGCAGTTCAAGTGTACATTGAAGAACCCCAGAAAAGTAATCCACTAGAAAGCCCTGACACAGTTGGTCTCATTACTTCTGGTAAGCTATATGTTCAGATTATCTAATTTAATTGGATTACAAGATAATTGCCAAGTAATTTTTTTCAACTAGAATGACAATGAATAGGTTGTCTGTGAAAGATTTATGATTGTTCTGCACATTTAGTATAATAGATCTATTACTTGAAGTTTTCTTTTATCTTCATTCAGAGCCTGTCATTAGAGCAGGAATCAAAAGTGAGGTTTCATTTTGATATCAGACCATATATTGATTTTAATCATTGGTTTCAAAATAATTAATGAAGAATTTAGTGTCTTTGTTGATACAGCTTCAATGGCATTTTAGATTTATTTATTTGTTTATGTGAGTACACTGTCGCTGTTTTCAGACAGACCAGAAGACCACATGGGATCCCATTACAGATGGTTGTGACCCACCATGTGGTTGCTGGGAATTGAACTCGGGACCGCTGGAAGAGCAGTCGGTGCTCTTAACCGCTGAGCCATCTCTCCAGCCCTTCAATGGCATTTTAAATAAATGTCTCTTTTTCAGTAGCTTTTCGTTGTAGAGCCACTTGAGCCTCATGCCAATTGAGACGTCTAACCTTTCTCCTATGTAAGACCAGGCTAAATTTTGTTCATTTATTTTTTTTGTGTTTTGAGACAGGGTTCACTCTGTAGCCTCGACTGTCCTAAAGCTTACTGTGTAGGTCATATTGGTTTTGAACTCTTAAGAGATTTGCCTGTTTTTGTCTCCCAAGTGTTGGATTAAAGACATGTGACACTACAACCAATTTTAATAAATTAGAACTCTGATTAAAGTTTACCAGTCACACATATTTCAGTATTTGACATATTTCAGTGTTTGACATATTAATAGATTAGTCAAGATTAGTATTTAAGATAGTGATAATGAGGATAAACAAGTATTATAATCCAGGATGTACCTTGGATAGGTTAAACATGTGTAGATAATAATCAAGGGGATCCCCACTGTGGCTAGAAAACCTATCAGAAGCCAGAGGCAGTGTCACACTGTGTCTAGATTGTGTTTTTATGTTCTAATCTAGTTTCCCTTCTCAAAGTCTGGAACTTCACTTAGTATTGTTAGTTTTTTTTTTTTTTTTAACTAGCTTCAAAAAGTTTAACTTTGCATGCATAAATTTTAGTCTGTAGGTGCTTAAATTTTAAATGTGTCATGGGTATAATAGAAATATATTGGTTGAGTCTTTTCTCTCTGTTTTGTCTTTAACCAGAAATTACTTACTTTAAGGATCTTACTAAGCCATTTTCTTATTTATTTATTTATTTATTTATTTCTTATTTTCTTTTTGGTTTTTCAAGACAGGGTTTCTCTGTATAGCCGTGGCTATCCTTGAACTCACTCTGTGGACCAGGCTGGCCTCGAACTCAGAAATCCGCCTGCCTCTGCCTCTCAGGTGCTGGGATTAAAGGCATGCGCCACCACCACCCGGCTCTAAGCCATGTTCTTAACAGGCTACAACTTATTTTAATTCATAAATCATTTTGAATTTTTGCTTTAACTACTTCAATAATTTTGTTTCTTGAATACCTTCAAAGTTGTAATCCTATTTATGATTAGACATTTTGCAATTTGCATTTTTGTTAATGTCACCCATATTGTAAATTTTGTAGAATCATCTGACAATAAAATGAATCCTGATTTGGCAAATGAGATTGCTCATGAAGTTGATACTGAAAAAACAGAAATTCTTTCTAAAGAGGGGTATATTTGTGACGAAGATCAAAATGAAGACAGAATGGAAGTGACAGAAAACATTGAAGTCCTTCCACACCAAACCATTGTGCCACAAGAGGACCTGTTGCTGTCAGAGGACTCTGAGGTGGCTTCTAAAGAACCAAGCCCTCCAAAATCAGCTCCTGAGTCTGCTGCACCAGAAGCCTTACTGTCCCCACAGAGTGAAAGTTCCTTATCTTGTAAGGAGCCGTTGCTGACCGAAAGAGTACAAGAAGAAATGGAACAGAAGGAAAATTCTGAAGTCCCCACAGGATGTGTGGATTTTGAAATGACTCTTGCTGTTGACAGTTGTGTCAAAGATAGTTCATGCCAAGGAGACGAATCTGTAGAGTTACCAGCTGAGGAAGAATCACCATTCTCTTCAGCAGCTGACTTGAACAAGGCAGATGTGTCTTCCTCCTCCACACTTTGTTCAGACTTGCCTTCATGTGACATGCTGCACGGTTACCCTTCAGCTTTCAACTCTGCTGCTGGCAGCATCATGCCAACAACATACATCTCAGTCACTCCAAAAATTGGCATGGGTAAACCAGCTATTACCAAAAGAAAATTTTCTCCTGGTAGACCCCGGTCCAAACAGGTATGATGATGTTAATGATGACAGAAAAGATATTACAGCAGGAATTTAAAATGCAAAAGATTCATCTAGCTTTGGTTGAGAAAGCAACTTTTCATCCATAGAACTCAGTTTTAATGTTTCTACTTTGGGAGGAGTACATATTTTTATATAAAAAAATTTTCTTAACTGAGAATGTAATTTTTTAAACTCCAGGATATAAAAATATGATCTATTTGATTGTAGTATCTATAGAAAACAATTTAAAAGATGTTTTTAGTTCCAAAGTAGTCTTAGCACTTTAAAAACAGTGTCAGATTATGTCTATAGTAATGGTATTTACTTTCCCTGTAATACATTTATTGTTGATTGATACATATATCAATATCTATCTATCTATCTATCTATCTATCTATCTATCTATCTATCTATCTATATACTGTACAGATAGAAATTTTGTGCTGAAGTTTCTCATTTTGATGTTTATTTCTGTATATAAATGCTAAGTCTTTTATAAAATTATTTTTCCAAGATAGGATTTACTTCAGTAATTTTAGATAAAACAGTCATAAAATGTGCTGCTGCTCTATAGCATGTAAAGGGCACACCTCTTCAATGTGTTGGGTGGGCACTCCCACCCGAAACTGCACACTGTGTACTTCCAGAGGTTTTCCTGTAAGGCTCAGGCCTCCTATGGATTGGCCATCACCCTACTTTGAGCCTTCCCTGTGCTGGGATTCTAAACCGCTTTTCTTTGTTGGGCTTTGTCATTGTTCTCAAGTAATATAGATTTTGTATTTTAGGGGTGAATTACACTTCTTTCTAAGTAGGTTAAAATGAGACTAAATACTAAAATTAAGATAATGCTGCTTAGAATTATTTATTGTTCTTCACAATGGTTGCTTTCTGAAATCAAACAGTAGGGATGAGTTTAGTTTATAGTATTTGCTTGGAATTGTAAGTCTTATAATTTAAATTGCTTCCAGCAATTATTTGACTTTTCAATAGTGGTAATATGTTAATATTAAACAGTTAACTCAAGCTGTAAAGGCATTATAAAAAAATCTGTTTTAGTAGACTGATTTGTCTCTTGAATAAATCCTATGTATTTTTTACTTTCTAAAGTTAAATTACACCGAAGGCAAAGGGACTAGCTCTTGCTCTATAGGAAAGACATTTTCAATGAGCAGTAGTGTGTGTCTTTCTATCTGTTTATATAGGGCAGAGGGTGCCAGTGATAAAACTCAGGACATTGTGCTAACCCCACTCCCATCCCCGTGTGTGTGTGTATGTCTGTGTCTGTGTTTCTGTCTATCTGTCTGTCTGTCTGTCTGTCTGTCTGTCTGTCTTAAACATGTTCTTTGGCAGTTGGCTTGTATTATCCCATGAGCTTTTTTTTTCTTCACAAACCACTTTCTTCCCCCTCCTATCTTCATGTTGTTTTGTAAAGTTAGCTGTATAACAATTACGTAGTTTTGTGTCTCATATTGGTTCCTATGGTTTTGCATCCTGTTAAGATAATGCATTATAAACGTTGTGGGAGGAAGTCTGATTATTGCCCATGTTGGCCTGCAACTCCTTCTATTCCAATCTTTAGTCTCAAGATTGAGGATTACAGATGTGAATCTCCAACATTATGTAATGGCTCTACCCTAAAATAGCCTCTGAGGCTCAAGTTTGACCTTGGAAGTGGAATCCTGAGAGATGGATGCTTTGCTTTCTTCCCTCTGCTTTGTTTCTTTGTTTTTTTTTTTGTAATGTGCTGAACTGAATACTCTGGGGAAAGTTTTTTTAGGAAGTTAAGGGAAGTAGGATGGAAAGGTTTTAATTGGTCAAATCCCTTATTTGTTTACCTTTCAGCCTGTTTGATTTTTCACACCCCACAGTTCTTTGCCTGATTTTTCTTTTTGTTTTTAAATTGCTTCTTGATTCAGGATCTTTCTGTATAGTCATAGCTGCCCTTGAGTTTGGGTTATCATCCTGCCCAGCTTCAGCTTCCTGAGTGCTGGGATTATACTAGCCACTTGTCTGCTTTAGTTTATATATTCTGAAATAACAGTAATCTTAAATCATCTTTTCAAAAGTGTATGTGTTGTATGTATATGTATAAAGCCCTTTGCAATGCTGAGCTGAAATGAAGGTACATGCAAACTAGAAACACCAAACTTTTTGTTTCCTTGTGCTGGATCTAAAGTCTTGGCTAAAGGAGCCATAATTGTATTCAGAAACTATTGAATACTAAAGTGGGTGACTTTACTGTAACAGTGCCTTATCGATTACAATCAGGTCTACTCTCTTAATCTGATAGAATTGAGCTTTATTGTTCTTTCTTTGTTTCCTTTGAAACAGGATCTTACTACATAGCCCTGCCTGGTCTGGCCTGCACTATGTAGACCAGGCTGGCATCCAACTCATAGAGATACCCTTCTGCATCAACCTTCCCAGTGCAGAATTAAAGGCTATGATGCCACTTGAGGCTGACCTTGGGTTTTTAGAGAACAGGTGTTTTATGTAAAAAGACTGCTATAAGTCATAAGGACAAGGTGTTGTTATAGCATGAGCTGCATAAAGTGAGCAAGTATGTTTACCAAAAGACTTGCCTATGAAGTACCACACCCTCTCTGGTTGTTCATCCCTTGAGACACAAGACAATAGTGTTGATTTACTGTATTTGTTTTTCTCTTTTCTTTTGCTTTCTTATTCTCTTCCCTTTTTGGAGGAAAGTAGGTGGTACTTTAGAGCCTAGGCTGGTCTCAAACTTGTAGTATTCCTGTCTTACTTTGTCAGCCTCCTAAAGCTGAGATTAGATTTGACTTTAAATAGAAAGCTGGCCAGAACATTCTTTCCACTTATCATTATTGTCCCCCTTTTCTATCATACAGCCTTATAACATTATATGTTATATACATTATATATTTGTAAGTTTCTATATCCTTTGTAGCCAGTTAAATCTCTGTTGCATAATATTCATAGTATCTGTTGGATTTCAAAGCAGCTGGGTTCTATATAGCTCTTCTCAATTTTCAGTTCCTTAATGTTTTATATTTGGACTTTGTTCTTAATTCTAGTTGTATATAGCTTAATAGTAACATTGTATTGTGGATTAGTTTGTTGTTGTTGTTGTTGTTGTTGTTGTTGTTATTGGTTTTTTTGGAGGTAAGGAAATCCAAGATTTGGGACAGCTAACTGGTTGAACTTGGCGTGTTTGATAGTACAGTGCAATGTTTATTGATGAATTATTTCATGCCCACATGCATGCAAAAATATAACAAGAGAAAAATAGAGCTTACTAGTTGTTGAACAGAACACTTGACACAATAGAGAATAAAAATAGAGGAAAAAACCCATAACTTCTTGTGCTTATAGTCCAATCCAGGTAGTTGCAGTGATGACACCAGTAGGCAGAACATAGTGCAGTAGGCAGGCATACATCTGTCAGTGGCAATTCACCTCTTCTCAGTGAATTATGTTAAGTTCTTACTCTTTAAAGCTGAGATCTAAAGGATGATGTATAACTGAATTTTGATAATTACAACAGTATTTCAGGTTTTTTT
>NW_022196901.1:20103535-20119007 GCF_008632895.1 Mastomys coucha | reverse complement strand
AATCCGCCTGCCTCTGCCTCCCAAGTGCTGGGATTAAAGGCGTGCGCCACCACCGCCCGGCAGTATTTCAGTTTTAAGGTCTAAAAGATATATTAGGTAATTTTTTTTCTTTGTCTCTCTCTCTCATATATATATATATATATGTATATAATCATGATTTTTCTTTAGTTCCTTTTTAAATTGAATATAATTTATCTTCTTGTGCCCTATGATAATACACTTATTAAACTTCATTAGGCAACTATCTAGCTTTTATTACATAAATTCTTCATAGCAGCCAAGTAGTTTCCTAATTATTCCTCTATCGACATCCAGATTTTCTTGATTTTGAAAGCTCTTCAATTTGTTCATCCATGTTATGTGAAATGTTTTTCTTTCTCTTTTTCTGTTTTGTTTTTTCAAGACAGGATTTTTTTGTGTAGTCCTGGCTGTCCTGGAGCTCACTCTGTAGACCAGGCTGGCCTCAAACTCAGAAATCTGCCTGCCTCTACCTCCCAAGTGCTGGGATTAAAGCCGCGTGCCACCACTGCCCAGCTTTGTTATGTGAAATGTAAATACTATTTGAAATGGGATACAATTTTGGCATCAAAACTAACCTAAATTATGATGAATAAAACATAGTCACCAGAAAATTCTTATTTATGAAAAGAATTTAACACTATTTTTATCCTGGAGTTTTACTTTTTATGATAATTTGTAGTACGTATGTAATGTTAAAAGATCAAAAAGAACTTCAGTTGTGCATTAAGGAACTATCCTTAAGTGAAAGGCCATGGAAGTTGTGAGGACTAGACTGAGCTATATCTTGCCTATACTTTTCCACCACTAAATACAGTGATAGGGTGCAGAGCATCTCAGTGATGCTACGAGAGAAGCCTACAGATCCAGTAAGGAAGACTGGCTCACTCATGGTGCTACAGGGAAGGCCTTCTGACAAGGAAATACCCAAGGCCTTAACTGAAGGGTTAGAAGTATCCATCCAGTTTTTAAAAGATTGGAAGGGGGAAGTAGCTGTGTCAGTTGGACCCTGACTGTTGATATTGATAGTACAGTATGTTTGAAGGGCAGTAAGGAAGCCAGGGCAGAATGAATGCACACACAGGGAGGAAATATATATATAGTGGGGGAAAGGGGGAGGAAGCAGCTGGAAAGGTTTGCCTTTTAAGTGAATTGAGGCACAATCAGAAGGTTAAAAATAGGTTAGTTTCTTGTTAGGTGAGATTTATATTTCTTAGAATGAATCTAGCTGCTGGGCAGAGAAAGTCTTGAGGAAACTCTAATGGGGTGGAAGGAAGCAGAAATACCTGACTGTTAGAGCAGATGGTATACAAGACAGTGGCAGGCACGACTTAAATGCTGGCGGTGGAAGTGCTGAGGAGAGTGTAATGGCCAGAGACAAATGAGATCAGTTCTGAGTTTGCTAATGATTTGAGTGGAAGGGTTGATAGAAAACAGATAAGAAGGGCAGAGAACATGCCTTTGACTGGAAGACTAGATGCCATTATAAAAATGAGAAAGACTAACAAACAAATCAGCTATGGGAGAGATTTTAGATGTGATATATGTTAGAGGTTGTCTAGTTACTTTTCTGTTGTTTTGAGAAGGCACCATGACCAAGGCAGTTTATAGAAGAAAGGGTTTATTTGAGGTTTATAGTTTCAATGGGTTAGATTCCATGAGCATCATGGTTGAGAACATGAGAGCAGTCAGGCAGACACGGCACTGGGGCAGTAGCTGAGCGCTCGCATCTTCATCCACAAGCTGAGTCAGAGAGAACATACTAGGAATGGTGCAAATCTTTTGAAAATTCAAACCTCGTCCCCCAGTGACACACCTCCTCCTTCAATGTCATATTTCCCAGTTCTTCCCAAGCACTTTATCCAACTGGATACCAAGTGCTCAGACATATGTTTCTGGGCCTACAGGATCCATTCTCATTCACATTTCCATAGAAGTTTATTTTTCTTAACAAGATGGATGTATTAAAGAAATGGAAAAAAGTTAAATACTTGCTTGGGGATGTTAGAAAAAGTTAGAACTAGAAACTGAGTGTAGAACTGTTTGCAATATGACATTTCAAACTTTCGCTGTAAAATGTGTTTAGGATTTAGGCTTCAGCACCTAGGAAATTTGGGGGCTTTAGGAGTCATTGAGGAAGAACTTGCATAGGAAATGGAGGGAAATAATCATGGAGAGAGGTGTACTACTACCAGATTAGTAGAACTGTCTTGAGTAAAATGAGAACCAAGAATGAACTTTGGGCAACATGGAGGTTCCTAGGGCCCCTTGATTACTGCAGGGATGGTGGTGCAGACACAGATGCGGGGGAAAGTGCTGCAGTGAGCAGGAGTCACTGGCTGTACTATGCTGAGAAGTCTGTCTGTGTCCTTGTTAACTGAGCTCTGGTAAAGTGTGGTTAGGGAAGTGACTATCTCTTTTAAGGAAGAGACCATAAAACAGATAAAGAGGCTGGTGATGGTGCTGGCCTTAAGACTTTTGCCTGCTTAGTTTGAGTTAGTTTTTCCTTTTCTGTTTCTTATTTTTTTTTTTCCTTCTAAACTTCATGAATTGTCTCATCATTGTGAGTTGGTAGTCATGCTCTCATTTTTGGTTATTTAAATTGCTGATTGCATTTTTTTATTACTGGTATTCTTACTAGTTTGATAATGTTCTAGAAGCATGGTAAGTACAATATATCTTGTTTTAAGATTTTGTCATCTAACTGGTAAAATTCTTAAATTGCCTCATTCAAAATAGAGTCTTTGTTGTTTGACATTTCTTTGGTTTTTCTTTAAACTGTTACCTTGCTGGAATAAACATTGTTCTTGCTCTTTAGTAGCTTCATCAGATTAACTGAGATTGCTCAGTGTGGTTACTTGGAAGTGAAATGCTTTCATTTTATTTTAACTATGAGACATTGGTTCTTGTATGTTAGGTGCCTTAGTCATTTTAATTTGCAAATTTAGGACAATTTGCTTTAATAAATCTCTTAACTATTCAAATTAATTCCTTGGGTCTACTTACTCTTAAGATATTCCCGTCAATAAGAATCATCCAGTGTCCATGCACTCACCTGAGCTTGTATAAATCATCCAGTGTCCATGCACTCACCTGAGCTGTATCTTAGCTGCTGGCTGAGTGTTTGTACTAGTGATGAACACAGCACTCCGTTAGGTTGTCCCTTCCTTTTCTTCCTGTGTAAATTCTTAGACTGTGACTGACTTCTACATTAACCTTGACTTTTATTTCACTTTATTGTATGATATTTCCACTTAAATATTTAATGTAAATTATACCTGCAAACATTTGAGTTAAAGTCACTTTAGGTGATAAGTTTATTTTCCTAAACTTAAAGCAATTTGCCCTAATTTTCCATACGTTTGCATTTGCTTTTGCTCTCCTAAAATTTTTTAGTTGCTGGCTTTGATTTTTATGTTGCTGAGTTTTATACATCTATTTTCTCACCTGCCATATCCTAGGGGGCTTGGAGTAACCATAATACGGTGAGCCCACCTTCCTGGTCCCCAGACATTTCAGAAGGCCGGGAAATTTTTAAACCCAGGCAGCTTTCTGGCAGTGCCATTTGGAGCATCAAAGTGGTAAATAAAATTGCATTTACATTCATGTGTCATTTCTTTCTGGTTTGTTTTGTTCTATTTGATGTTAAAAATTAACCTTTTTTCTAGATTCAGCTTCCAGAGCCACTCTCAAAACACGCATTGTAACATTTTTCACTTAAAGATTTAAATAAGGAGGAAGTTAAATTGTATTTAAAGATATATTTTTAATGCCTCCTAGTCTGAATAATTTTTTGTTGTTGTTATAAGTATTTCTTTGAAGGGAAAATTCTTGTCACATAGAACAAGGTGTCATTTTGGGACTTGCTCATTTATTATATCATAAATTGAATTAATTACATACAGACAGAGGAAATGTACTACAGTGTCTGGAAGCTTCATTGTGCATGCTCACCTCATAGTCACAGAGCATTCCCATGTCACAAGCTAATGATACTTTTATTTCTTGATCAAGTACTTAACATCAAGTAATGTGATATAGTTTGAAGCAGAAAAAGTTCAAAAAATAATCATCTCAAAAATCAAAATACTTTATTGACTAAAGGAGGTGGTTTTTCCCTTAACTTCTCTATTTAGTTGTTTCTAGAATAGAGCTGTTTAAGTTAGACTACTGAAAGATTGCAGAAGACTTTCAGAGTATATTTTCTTAATTTCTATTAAAATTGGAAGGGCACGTTTATGCTAATCCAGATAGCTGTAATCATCCAAGATAATGTGGCATAATTTTAGGTAATTCGTTTTAATTAAGTGATTGATTAGAGATTGGTTTCATTGTGTAGCTCAACCTGGCCTTGAATTCTGTCCAAATCCTTCTGACTCACAAGTGCTGGGATTATAGCCACATGCCACCATACCATATTTAAGAGAATAAACCATGATTTTTAAAAATGCTTTTGTAGCAAATGCTGCCAGTTTTCACTTACTTCCCCATACTCTTCCCTGCCACAAGCCACCCTTCCATTCCTATTGAAGACAACTTGTCAGTGCAGTCCTACCCTGTCTATCCTTTGTTCAGAGCTGAGGACTCTCAAGGACCCCAAGAACAGGGTGAGAGTACAAGGAGAGGCAGCTTGGATGTGGGGGTGTTTGTACTTACTGAAACCGAAGGGAAAAACGAAGCCCCTTCCCTTTATTCATGTGATATCTTAGTCTTCCAACATAAGCCTAGTGCTTTGATCCTGAGCCTGTGCTGCTCAGTAGGAAATGGGCTAAGTTTATGAAATGGATGAAGTCCATCAGGTGAAAATGTGGCAGACTTGTTCATCTGTGCCCAGTAAATGTTCCTGTTACTCTCCTCTCCGAGAATATAGTTTTTCTTGATACCCACTTTGTACTGAAGAGAGTCTGTGCACGCAGAGATGTCTGTATAAGGATAGTGACTCTAACCACCTAGAATAAAGATGTAGAGAGTTAAAAATAGTGGTAAGGCCTGCTGATATGAAGCACTCAGGGTGATAGAGGCAAATTCCAAAGCTTTAAGTAGTTTTATTTCTAAGTTATGGATAGAAATAGTAAGTCTGGTCTATTAATATGTATCATCTAATTATGTAAAAAGGTAAATATTTGTGTAACAATTAATAAAATGTTTTATTTCACTGACATCTGTGCTTTTATTAAATGTTAACTTCTGTGTCTGTTATGCAGGGCCGAGGGTCTGGATTTCCTGGAAAGCGGAGACCTCGTGGTGCTGGGCTGTCAGGACGAGGTGGCAGAGGCAGGTCTAAACTAAAGAGTGGAATTGGAGCTGTTGTATTACCTGGGGTGAGACTTTTGATCTTCTTATTCCAGTAGCTATTAATGGTGATACTCTGATTTATAACAAGTTGTTTCCATCCTAAGAGTCCCAGGAGCAGTCTCATCCCTTTACATTTTAAAATGTTTCTTTCTTTCTTTCTTTTTTTGGTTTACAGTGTTTCTGCTTGATAACGGTTTGTTTTATTTTGGAAGTCTGCTTAGCTCCTTTTGTTTTCTGATTTATCATCCTTTTCTTCCTTTCTTCTTTGACATCTTTTTATGCCAACCTCTACAATTTTTAGTGTATTTTCTTTTTTTATTAAAATATACTATTATTGAATTCCTTTTTAAAAGTCAAATTTATTTCATGTATATGAGTATTTTTCTTTTTGTATGTGTGTACCTGGTGCCCTGGGAATTCAGAATATGGCATCATATCTTCTGGAACTGGAGTTTCAAGTGGTTGTGAGTCATGTGACATGGTTGCTGAGAATTGAATTCATGTCCTCTGCAAGAATAATATGTACTCTTATGTACTGAGCCATCATTTCTTCAACTCCCATATTTTTTATTACAATTGCTATAAGACCTATAGGAAAAAAAAGAAAAACAAACCTGAGAAATGCTGTAGGTAAATACAGATTCCAGTGATATCCAAGATTTTATGACTATTTTGGATTGAGAACTACTGATTGACACATTTTGAGGTTTCTTTTAATTGTGCATTGTAAAGTCTATGTGATTTGGCTGTGCTGATGCAGTCTGTTCTCAGCTTTCTGAAGGCAGAGGCAGGACGGTCTCTTAAAGAGCCCCAGCACAGCCAAAGCTAAGAGAGACACAGCAACAGAAGGAAAAATATAGATTTTATAAATATTGGCAAATATTTATTAGAACCTTTATTATTTAACTGAAATTTTGTTTTTCAGCTTTATAAAATGCCATTTTAAGTTCAAAAAGCATGAAATCACTCAGTTTTACTACTAACTAGAAGCAAGAAAACTGGGATTCTGGTCCTTTGTGTTTTATATGAAGTAAATTGAAAACACATTTATTTATGGGCATGGTGGTTCACACCTTTAATCATAGCACCTGAGAGGCTCAATCATGTGAATTTGTGGTCTGTTTGATTTACAGTGAGTTCCGGGTTAGCAGTGACTACATAATGGGACCCTGTCTCAAAACAGTCAAACTCAAAATAGACTTATATATAATTGGTATATGGTACAGATATTTGACACACACGCAATGCATACTTTAATTAGCCCTTGAAAACCACGTTACAATCAAGGTAGTGAAGACATTCAGCTCTTCCAACTTCCCAGGAATCGCTGAAGTCCTGGTTCCCAGCTTCTCTTTCAGCCCTTCTCTTCATTGCATGACTGCTCTGAGTTTCCATAGGTCTTAGCACTTGGGACTGATGCAAGTTGATGTCAGTTCACATGTTAAAATTTACTTCAGAAGTTTTGGTCATGCCTCAGGGTTAAATATTATGTTGTTTAATGGTTTTCTCTATAGCTGTAGTCATCAGAAGTTTTTAAAGTTGTTTTTTGTTAGTTTTGTTTTTTTGCACTAAACAAAGAATTTTATTTTATTTTTTTATTTTTAATTAGATACTTTCTTTATTTACATGTCATATGATTTCTCCTTTCCCAATTTCCCCTCAAAAACAAAACAAAAAAACAAAAAAAAAAACCCCAAAAAACAACAAGAACAAACCCCTGTTGCCTCCCCTCTCCCCCTGCTTGCCACCCCACCCTCTCCCACTTATTGGCCCTGGCATTCCCCTACACTGGGGCACAGAACCTTCACAGGGCCAAGGGCCTTTCCTCCCATTGATGATCGACTCTGCAATCCTCTACTATACACATGCTGCCAGAGCAATCAGTCCCACCATGTATAGTCCTTGGTTGGTGGTTTAGTCCCTGGGAGCTCTGAGGTACTAGTTAGTTTATATTGTTGTTCATCCTAAGGGGCTGCAAACCCTTCAGCTCCTTTGGTTCTTTCTCTAACTCCTTCATTGGGGACCCTGTACTCAGTTCAATGGATGGCTGTGAGCCTCTACATCTGTATAAGTCAGGTACTGTTAGAGCCTCTCAGGGGGTAGCTATATCAGGCTGGCTTGTCCTTACTTCAGTCTCTGCTTCATAGTTAGTCTCTACAACTCCTTCCGTGGGTATTTTGTTTCCCCTTTTAAGAAGAAATGAAATGTCCACATTTTGGTCTTCTTGAGTTTCTTGTGGTTTGTGGGTTATTCTTCCTGTATTCCGAACTTCTGGGCTAATAACCACTTATCAGAGAGAGCATACCATGTGTGTTCTTTTGTGATTGGGTTAACTCACTCAGGATGATAGTCTCCAGATCCATCCATTTCCCTAAGAATTTCATAAATTCATTGTTTTTAATAGCTGTGTAGATGTACCACAATTTCTGTATCCATATGCCATGACCATAACATCACATTAGTATTATTGATTAAATCTGATTTAATCAATAAATTTGAATATGTTACAGTAATATATTTTTAGTTAAAATTTTTGCCATTCCCCAATAAAATTATTTTATTACTTATGTTTTGACCTTGACTATAACATGTTAGGTGTAGGTTATAGTTTTTTTAAGGGAAGAGGATCATATTTTAGTATTTTAGTATTGGCCTCCTGGTTCCCTATTCTTCTAAATCAGAGCTTTTGTGTGGGCATGGTGCCAGTTGGTTTGGTGAAGCATAATTAAATTAAAAAATGAGCACCCTGGTTGGTAATTGTTCTACTAATACTGACATTTTGATAAACTAATGATAATAATATTCTAAAGTAATGCCATTTCATAGGAATGAGTAGGAAACCACATATGCAATTTAAACCCCCTGGGAGCTCCATTTCAAAAGTTATAGTGAACTAAGAAAGTTAATTTTAATGTGCCTCGTGACTCCTATGTTTGAGTCATCACCATTTCCCCATGTAGTGTACATAAGGTTGATAGCTAGCTGTTTATATACTCTCTCAAAGCTGGTACTGAGTTTTGATGACTCCTATGTGTACTGTAGTATATTCCAGTTTCAACTAATCACATTGCTGTCGTCAAGTGGCACTAAAAGCGATTTGCATGTATTTCCAAATGCTGTAATTTTGTCGTTTAATGATTAGAATTTTTGGATAATAAAGTATTATTGAAGACAGACTTTAGGGTTCTCATTTGTTCCTATCTGTGGCACCTGTACATCTAAAGTAATCACTGTTGTGAATTTAAAAAAAAAATGATCATGACTTATTTTTAAAGACAGGGACTTGCTATGTAGTCAGGCTAGCCTCAAATTTACCATCCTCCTGCCTTAGGTTTCTTAGTGCGATAATTATTGATATACACTACCATGCCTGACTATGAGTCAAAGTATTTCTCTATTAATATTATGTATAATTGTTAGTCTAGACATGGACAAAAACTGTATTTGGATAAGAATTTTTAGTTAAGTTAGTATTTAAAAGAAAGTACTACAAGTAAGTAACATAGCTTCATGGTTGGTGTCTTTGCTTTTTGTAGGTGTCTGCTGCAGATATTTCATCAAATAAAGATGAAGAAGAAAACTCTATGCACAATACAGTTGTTTTGTTTTCTAGTAGTGACAAGTTCACTTTGCATCAGGTTTGATTTCCATTTTTCAATTCTTCTCCATTTTAATCTATACCATCTGCCAGTTAGAGGCTATAGTACTATGTTAATTAAGAATATATTTTTAAAATCTGTGTAATCTTACAATTATCTGCAATTTAAATTAGCTTTCCATGTTACTAATTTTCAGGATATGTGTGTAGTTTGTGGCAGTTTTGGCCAAGGAGCAGAAGGAAGGCTGCTTGCCTGTTCACAGTGTGGTCAGTGTTACCATCCATATTGCGTCAGTATTAAGGTAAATGGACTTAAATTAAATGAGTTAACAAATTATTTTTAATAAAGAATTTGTTCTGTCTATTTATATGCATGTGTGCCTTTGTGTGTGTATGTGTACACGTGCATGCATGTTTGTGTGCCCCTGAACATGCGTGCATGTGGACATTTGGAAGTCAAAGAATAACTTGTAGGAGTTGGTTCTCTTTTTCTACCCTCTATGTGGGTCGTGGGGATCACCTTAAATTACCAGACTTGGTACCGGGGCCTTTACCCTTCAAGCTATATCCAGAGTCCTAGCAATGAATTTTTATTTTGTGTTAGTACTAAAAAGATTGTCTCAGTTCTTAAAACTAATTATTATATATGATATGCCAATATTTAAATCAAGTGCTTATTGCTATTATGCATATGTGGCAGTATTTTAGTACTTTAAATACTGTTTCTAAGTGTTTGTTGTCCCAATAAATTAGTTCCTAAAATTCTGTGTTCTTGATTTATGCAAATTATCCTGGCATTGTATTGAAAAGGCATTAAAATGTAGTTATTTACTCTTAAAAAAAACCTATTCATTTTTTTGGTGTTTTTTTTTTCCTTAAATTTTTTATTATTTAAATGCATTTTATACATCAAACACATAAATAATATTGAGTAGTTTGAGAATCAAGTAATACATAAAAAAATTTGTTCAAGTTTTATATCCTTTTATATCCTTTCATATCCTAAAAATGTCATTAATGAACATTACTATCCATAACTGAGGATCCTATATCTAATGTTGAATACTAAATTGTTTCAAAACAAAATATTGTTTGGTGATTAAGCATAGTAAAAGAGCATAAAATATTAAAAATGAATCATTAAGAAATATATTCAAGAGCCCTTATATGACACCACCTGACGTAGTGAGAGAGTATTTAAAATGCATTATATATCTGTGTACATTTTTTTAAGTAAACTTATAGTTAGACAACATGTTTCTAGAAGAGAAATTATTTTTTCAGTAAGTATATTTTAAACATTTTCAAAATAGCAAAAATTCTTTGAAGCTAAGCATCAAGAAAATGCTAATTTTAAACAGTGAAAAAACTATCAATAATATTTCCATGTTTGTGGAACATGATATTTACTCTTAGAACGGTTTATCTTATAGCTGTTTACGGAGAGGTTAGTTTACTCCATTCTTTTGTTCTTGACTACAGAACAACTAGTAGCTTGTAGTCATACATTTGTATGACTTTCCGTGTTTCTCCCACATTTAGGGAGCCCTTTTTCCTCAACCCTTCTTCACATACATTTTCTCCTTATAGCTAAAGAGCAATGCTACTACTATATTTAATGCAAAGTGAATACACTTAAATCCCAAATTATTTAATGCCAGTGTGAAAAATGTTATACGTGCATAGAAGAAACTATTTCTTCATTGTGTCTTCATATTCAAAATGTGTTGAGATTTGCCTCCCAAGTACTGGGATTAAAGGCGTATGCCACCAGTGCCTGGCACATTAATTTTTCATGGTGTAGCTTCTTTGAGGATTTTACTAGGGATGTAGAGATTCTTTCTCAAAAGTCCTGCCAATTCAGGTCATAAATAAATGAGTAAAGGTAAGCTATGGAAGTGCCAACCTTATGACCTGAAATTCCTGAAGGACCATAAAATGTCCTGAGAACTTAGTATTTTGTTGTAATAATTTTCCCTCTCTTTGGTAGGGAACAATTGATTTCAAAGAAACTATTTGGTATTTTATTTGGTAGATAAGTATCATACTATAACCATAAATTTCAGAAGCATTTAATCTCATTCATAGAAATATCATGTATAGAGATTTTGTTGATGTAGTTTCAAATCCTGTCAATAGTATTAGGGCAGCTTACTCAGCTTTAAAATCATATGTAAATAAATACATATGGTATTCCATATAAAAATAATGGAAGCATTGAACAGTTATGGTGACTCAATGGTTATGTTGATCAGGTGGGCTCCAAAAAGTATGCAGAGGTATCTGTCCTATTGAGTATTTGAGCGTAGTAGTGTTTACTTGCCCCTGGTGTGTGTGTGTGTGTGTGTGTGTGTGTGTGAATGATTGCACAGTGGAAATTCATGCAGTATCCTAGTTAAACAAAATTGATTTCTAAGTTAAATATATAAAGCAGTCATAATGGACTTTTCTTTTCCAGATCACTAAAGTGGTTCTTAGCAAAGGTTGGAGATGTCTAGAATGCACTGTGTGTGAGGCCTGTGGGAAGGCAACTGACCCTGGAAGACTCTTGCTGTGTGATGACTGTGACATAAGCTATCATACCTACTGCCTAGACCCTCCATTGCAGACAGTTCCCAAAGGAGGCTGGAAATGCAAATGGTACCCTATATTTCATATTACTTTGCCAGTCTTTCAAGTTCTGAACTTCTGCTCTTGTTCTGTGTACTTGTAGCTTCTCAAAGCTTTACACTTTAATATGAAAATAATCCTGATACTTTCGCGGGGCTTTGGATTTCAGGTGTGTTTGGTGCAGACACTGTGGAGCAACATCTGCAGGCTTGAGATGTGAATGGCAAAACAATTACACACAGTGTGCTCCTTGTGCCAGCCTGTCCTCCTGCCCTGTCTGCTGTCGGAACTACAGAGAAGAGGACCTCATTCTGCAGTGTAGACAGTGTGATAGGTACTGGGCTCCTTTACCTCCTCTGCTGTCTTTAAAGCAGTTTTCTCAAATGTAGTAAAGGAACTTAGAAAATTACTTTACTTGATCATAAATTTAGGGAACAAAACTTTGCTTTCTAGATTTTTAGTCTATTAGAAGCTTTCAGACTACTATTTTTAAATTTTTTAATTTTAGATACTTTGTTTTCAATTGGAGCACCTTTTGATGGTTTATCAGTCTCTTGAAATGAGATGCATAATTAGTGTTTGCATATATACATTTTTGTAGAGAATTTCTCAATCTTTTGGGTAGATTTTAAAAATGTTTTCCCTACACTCTTCTTTTTCCTCACCATTTCCCCCTAAAACTTAAGATCTTGATCTTCCTAACTAGTATGTGCACCTTCAAAGTATAGACTGCTTCCATTGTTTTTTATCAGTACTCTATGTATAGTGTTAGCTTTAATTCATTGGTGGTGCAGGATTCTTTGTAATAAGTTGTGTAGTTTTTGTAGCACTCAGCTACAGACTGCTCTAAAGCAAGGTCCTCTTTCCTTGACATACATGCAGCACATCTGTTCCTTGGTAGATGCAGCGGGTGGCACATTACACACACACACACTTCTATTTGTTCTCTTCCATGTTCTTGCCTGACCTGTCTTTGTCTTTCAGCATTTGATTGCTGTTGAGTACTGTCCTCCTAACAGTGTGCACGTGCTTTCTCCTTAGTGCTTATTCTCATTCCGGTTTTTCTTGACTTCACAGAACAAGGAAGGATCTTGCGGGTTAATAGTCATAGTTAGGGAAGACTCAGGGCTTTAGGCCCCTGCTGTGATTTTAAAAAGAGTTCAGTTTCTAGCATACTCACTTCTTTTAAATGTGTACGTGTGTTTTGTTTTAGGTGGATGCATGCAGTTTGTCAAAACTTAAATACTGAGGAGGAAGTGGAAAATGTAGCAGACATTGGTTTTGATTGTAGCATGTGCAGACCCTTTATGCCTGTGTCTAATGGTAAGATAGTAACATAATCTATGAGTTATGTTACCCCGTGTCTCCCTGATTTATGAAATAGAAGTTGTTTTGTACAAAAATGAAGCATATGCAAAGTAGATATAAAATACAATTTTGCTCTAGGTTTAACCTCTTGGATTATTGTATTCAGAAATCCCTCATTCATTCTCTGCGTGTTTTCTCCTCAATGCTCCTTGTTTTGTTCTTGTTTTGGAAGCTGAAAATAATAGTGGGTACCAGTAATCTCAGCACTTGGGGGATGCTGAGGTAGCAGGATTGTGAAGCTTAGCTAGTCTGTATTACATGGTGCATACTAGGCCAGGCTCAGTAACATAGTTAGACCTTGTCTCAAAAGCAGCCTTTGAAAAAAACTAAAGGCTGCTTTTGGGGTTGGGATGGAGCACATAGATACAGTATTTGGTTGGCATACTCAAGCCTTTCTCCCCCAGCCCCTCATTAAGAACTAACATTCTGTAGTATTCACACATTTGTTGAATGATATGTATACAGCCACTGAAATTTTAATCCTGTAGAAGTCTTTTTTCTCAAACATTTCCTGATTGGTTCTTTTTCTGTTCAGTGCCTTCCTCAGACTGCTGCGACTCTTCTCTTGTGGCACAGATCGTCACAAAAGTAAAAGAGCTAGGTAAAAAAAAAAGAAATGGTTTTCTTTTTGAAAATGCATATACTTAATTCTTAATCAACTGACTTGATGCTTAAATAATGTATAAAATGTTTATGTTATCCCAGTTTGATGAGATAGTATTCCTATAAGCTTCAGGAAATAATGAAAATAATAATGAAAATAATAGCTCTCTGGATTAACTGTTAGTGTCATGCTTGCCTTCACTCCAGCTGAGTATTGTGCTTGCTTAGTTGTCAGTAAGGAGAAAAAGCAAGCCTGTTTAAGTAAGCACTCATTTAGTATTAATTAATATTTTATAATTTTTTTCTCAGATAACTTAGAATGATGGTGTGACATTTTATGATAGATTTGTCCTTTAACCAATTTTCACAATATTTCTGATATAAAGACATTTGGATTACATTGAAATTGTTTTAATAAACAGTTTTCACATTAAAGGTTGCAGAAGTTATGATCTTATTAATATTTTAAGCTAGAGTACAGAACAGTGTATTCATGGGTTTGAATACATGTATATCGTTGTATTTAAGGATGCAGGTGTGTACACCTACTCTTTGTAGGTGGTCAGATTGATACTGGTTTTCCACATGGGCTTCTGAAGGATATTTGTTTCTCTTATTTACATTTTGGTCTTCACTGGGAGAACGCTTATTATTTGAGTGATTGAAGCAGCACCTGTAGCTCCAGGGTCTTCTTCCTGAAAGTGGCCATAGTTCATGGAAGCCGAGATGCTTTCAGTTAACCCACCCCCCTTTTTTGTTAACATAGATTCTGCCTGTAGTCCTAAAAAGTGTTTTCACCAGTGTTTTCAATGTTATTGAACATCTTCAGTTTGTGCATTTTATAGATAATTGTGAATAAGTATATAATTGTATCTTCCTGCCATATAGATTTTGGAATATTAGTCAGTTTAAAATGAAAGTTTCAATGTGTGTCCTTGGGTTTGTAATCTTAGACCCACCTAAGACCTACACCCAGGATGGTGTGTGTCTGACTGAGTCAGGGATGAGTCAGCTACAGAGCCTCACAATCACAGCTCCCAGGAGAAAACGTACAAAGCCAAAACTGAAATTGAAGATTATAAATCAGAATAGTGTGGCTGTTCTTCAGACCCCTCCAGACATCCAGTCAGAACATTCACGAGATGGTGAAATGGATGATAGTCGAGGTAATGCTCATTAATTTTCTTGGGACACTTCCTCTCTGAGTGTTCCTTTTTTTTTTTTTTTTTTTTTAAGATTTATTTATTGTACATAAGTACACTGTAGCTGTCTTCAGATGCACCAGAAGAGAGTATCAGATTTCATTACAGGTGGTTCTGAGCCACCATGGGGTTGCTGGGATTTGAACTCAGGACCTTTGGAAGAGCAGTCAGTGGTTTTACCTGCTGACCTATCTCGCCAGCCCGCTCTGAGTGTTCTTAGGTGTGTGTGTGTGTGTGTGTGTGTGTGTGTGTGTGTGTGTGTGTGTGAGATTGTGATTGTGATTGAAATCTCTAAGAGCATTTTGCTTGTGAAGCTTATGAGTAAGGTATGAGTAAGGTCATTCAGAGGAATTCACTTCAGTTTGCTGATTTGTCAGCATAAGCCCTCCCTAAACTTTGTAACATTTATAAACATTTTCTTGATCAAAATAGAATAGGTTTTTCTATGTGAAATTGTGATGTAACAAAGAGTTTAATAGCAACATTCAATATAACACAAATTATCTTTGTTTATTTCCAAGATGATTACATTAGGTGTGTTTATTTTGGAGTAATTATTTTCATTTGACTCAGAAATAAAGGCATAATTATTTTCCAGTCATGTTTTATAACTCAGATATTTATTAAATACATATTACATTTAATATGTATTTAATAAAACTTGAAGTCTTATCACTGGACAAACTAGATAAATCTTGGAACTTAATTCGCGATGTTATATACAAAGATTACAAAAAAAACCCAGAAGTGTATCCTTTTGAGTACTCTGTTTCCTCTT
>NW_022196901.1:20058118-20103337 GCF_008632895.1 Mastomys coucha | reverse complement strand
GGTTTTTTTTGTTTTTTTTTAATAGTTTTAAGTTTTCTGTATTTGATAAAATATACAGTTTTATCTGTATATTTACATTTTCTAGAAGGAGAACTTATGGATTGTGATGGAAAATCTGAATCTAGTCCTGAGCGGGAAGCTGGAGATGATGAAACGAAGGGAGTAGAAGGAACAGATGCCATAAAAAAGAGGAAAAGAAAACCATACAGACCAGGTAGAGTATACCAATTAGTCTTTCTGTCTCTCTCTGTCTGTCTCTGTCTCCCCCCCCCCCCCCCCACCACCACCACTATAATTTGTATTGGTGTTTTGCTTGTATGTATGTAAATGCATCATGTCTTTACATGATGGCCTTAAGAGGATGTCAGATACCCTGGAAATGTGGGTCCTTCAGAAGAACAGCCAGTGTTCTTAGTTGCTGAGCCATCTCTCTAGGTCCCGAGGTAGATAATTCAGTATAACAAAACTTGGCTCATTTACCAATAATAACAATTGCAAGAACAATAATGATGGAACTGATGGATCCTTTACATTGAAAGTGTAACTACTTGACAATAAATCATTATTCCAAATGTTAACCATATATTAAACATGTTACTTAGTTGGTTTTTATTTATGTTCAGGTTTTAAAGCAATTCATGTATTTTCTTCATCAGCCTCTTGAAAAGTTGAACATAGTATTGCTCTTCATCAGTTATCTTTTAAGCATTCATTTTGAATAGTTTTATGTTTCTATTTCAGTAATTATGTAAGCTCAAAGGTGAACAAAACAAGGTTCTTCTGCTTTATTGAATTTGTAGTATAGTTGATACCATTAAATTCCTCTCTTTTTTTTAGTACATTTTTATTTATGTGTATGTGTGAGCTTACATGAGTTATGTGCACCACATGAATATGAGAGTCCAGGGACACTAGGAGGGTACAAGACTTTCTAAAACTGGAGTTAGAAAGATTGTGAGATGCCCTGTAGGTGCTGGGAATGAAACCCAAGTCCTCTGCAAGAATAGTAAGATTTTTAACCACTGACTCATCTCTCTACCCCAAAATCTTTCTTCTCCAGTATATTTCATGGGTAGGAAAAAAAATTGCAGTCTTTGTTTTTCATTATTTAAAAAAAAAAAAGTCTTGAAATCTCTCACCAGAAGTTGTAGGCCATTTATTAATGTCTGTCTTTAGTCATGAAGCATTAGATTAATACAGTCTCTATCAGAACTTTCCATTTGTGTTCTTCAGGACTCTCAGTGATGGACCACATCTGCCATAGCTCCTGATTTCATGTCTTTTTAAATTATGTTTCCAAGTATACTTAAAATGTATTTAGGTAGAACATATTTCTTTTAGGACATCATCTTTTAGAATGATGTTTTCTGTCTAAACTGCTTTATCACATGTGAGTGAACATCCACAGGCTTTTATTTGGGGGCTTATAAAGCACTTTACTGGACAAGTAGATCATGACAAAAGCTTATGGGATTTAGTGCCATGCACTCTTAAAATTGCTAAGCATTTTACCAATTTCATTTTGCTTATACTTATGATATGGGAAGTGCTATGTATTATACCTATTCGACAGTTAATGGATTACAGTACTGAAGAGTAAAATGACTTGCCTGAGTTGAGTTAGTAGAATTCTGTGTTCCTAGCTACAGAGCTTCATGTGTCATGTGACTTCTGCCCTTTCTCACATGGGAAAGGTAGGCAGTACCACTGAAGTCATTGATCAATGAAGTTAGTGTATTTTAGTTCAGTTTCATCCTCATCACGCATGCTGGTCTGCTGTGCTGTTCTCAGGAAGTGTAACTTAACAATTATGGAAGGGGAAACAGAGCTGTATCAGCTCCTTAATATTCAAGCTCTATTTGATCTTGTCTAGAACAGGAAATCCAAATAGTTCTTTTTGCATACTGGCAAGTTGTACTTCATGTTAGATGTGAGTGATAACAATGATTCTGACATTTATTTTTACTTCCAGCCCCCTCTACTTTACACAAAAGTGAGATTCAAGGATGTAGGGATGACTCAGCAGGTAAAGCACTTGCTGTGGAAGCATAAGACTGAGCAAAGTTTGGTCCTCAGCACCCATGTAGAAACTAGGTGGGCCATTGTGTACTCCATTTATTCAGGAGTCAGAGATAAGAGTTACTGACATAACTCATTTAAATTCACATAAGCACATAAATACAAATAAATAAAAATGGTCTGGAAATTTTTAGAGGAACTTATTCATGATATCACTTTGAATCCTGTGGGTTAAAGTGAAATACTCTGCTTCGATGTATAAGGTGGAGAAAGATCAAGGTTAAGAACCAGGGTCAGTTTCTGGCCTCCACATGCACGTATATGCACGTGAACACACACACACCACACACACACATACCCATGTATGCCTCTACACATAGACTCAGGACTGCATACCATATACTCATACTCACGAAAGGAGATTATTAATTTATATTAAACATACAGTTGATTTTGAAAAAACTTCACCATTAAAGACAAAGTCATTTTTGTACTATAGAATTCTAGAATTATCACTCTGTGCACTTTCTCTTTTATATAGGTATTGGTGGATTTATGGTACGACAAAGAAGTCGAACAGGACAAGGAAAAACCAAAAGATCTGTGGTCAGGAAAGCCTCTTCAGGCTCTGTTTCTGAGCAGTTACCTAGCAGAGATGATGGTGTGTGCTGATTTTCTTTGGTTTAACTCCTTGGGATTGATACTCTGTTGGAACGAGTGGTTGCTAAAATCATACTGCTACATGCAGCATTATGGTTTCAACCTAATAAAATACAGTCTTTTGAGTTTTTTGTTTTTGTTTTGGGTTTGTTGGAAGGAGAGGGAGGGGAGGAGGGAGTGAGGGAGAAAAAAAAGGAGGGAGAGGAGGGAGGGCTGAAAGGAGGGAGGGATAGGGTCTGGTCTTCTATAGTTCAGGCTAGTGGCCATTTCCCTACATGGGTCATGGCTACCTCAAACTCATATCCTCCTGCCTCAGCCGCCCCAGTGCTACACTTAGAGCACACATGCCATTTTCCTTCTATGATGGTCTGTACTCCTCACCTTTGCTTTGACATGTTAAGGCCTTACTACCTCTGTTAAATGTTTCCTGTGCTAAATTAGAAGAGTAAAAGAATTAACTCACTCAGTTGTATCAGATACTCTCTGCCCACTTTAGCAAAGGCCTCTCTTTACCTGCCTAATACACGATTAAACTTACAGGCTATTTAATTGCCCAACAAATCTTAACAAAGATTATATTTTATAAATACATTGGTATATTTTGTTATCCTTGCTTGAGAAAGCTAAGTCATTGTTCAAGACAGACCTTTGTGTGAGCTAGAGTTCTCTACTGGCCAGATAGCAGTGGTACATGCCTTTAATTCTGGCTCTCAGGAGGCAGAAGCAGGCAGATCTCTGAGTTCAAGGCCAGCCTGGTGTATGGAGGGGGTTTCATGTCAGTCACAGCTATATAGAAGCCTGTTTTGAAAAAACAAAACCAAAAAGTCCTCCAGCATGCATAACACAGCATGCCTTCATCCTTCCTTTGCAAGTTAGTCTTTTTTTTTTTGAAACCTTAATGAACTCAGAATTTTTTTTTTTTTTTTTACATTAAGGAAGAATTATTTTTGATTTGACTTAATATGGGTTTAAGAATATCTAATTAAAGAATTTCTGTTTTTAATTATTTAGAAAAAAATTTTGACTTGTTTTTTATTTCAGTATTTTCATTTATGCCTAGTAAAACTAAAGCAAATTCATTTGTTGATTTTTTTTAATTTCAAATATTGTGTTTTACTCTTCTGTTACTTTTTCGATGTTTAATTATTTTATATCCATATTAGACTATCTGCTTTCAGTCATCTTTTATTGATTTGGAATGTATATTATTTGATGCCTTTGTCCATTCTCTGCATCAGCTTTATTTTAATTTATAATTTATCTACTAGGTGGAAGGCATAGAATATTTGCTTATATAATTGTTTCTCCTCTAGAAAGTCCTTTTTTGGGGAGGGACTTATTTTTCATTTATATTTTCCCCTTTAATGAAGTGAAGGTTTGTTTTGACTCATGCTTTCACAGGTCCATGATGTTTAATTTGGTGAGGTGTGTGTGTAGGGTAGTTTAGAAGTTTTAAGAACTAAATTGAAGGTATTTTCTTTCTGAAATTTGCAACTGTTCCTGTCACGCTTAGGTCCTACTTTCCTAGAGCCACTTAAGCTAAATCCTCCATCTTAAAGCAGCTCACCTCCTGTGTTGTACAGATTCAGGGATGTTTTTGTTTTGTTTTATTGGAACAAACTCTCAGCCATGTTCCATTTTTTGAGTTCTCAGGAGAGGTGTTTGATGTTTGGTAGAAAAGCTAAAAACCAAATTCAGTGGTGTGATAACTAGTTGCTGTTTGTCCTGAGGGAGTGGGTCTATTGAGTTGGTGTGGTTATACTTCTTTAACAAACTAGTTTTAGCTGCAAAAACGTGCTATCCATATCTACTGAATTGTCCTTAGGAACTTGTGAATAGCCATTTCCTCATAGTTCTGCATAGCTTGTGTTTTCATTCTATGAAGTTTGTAAATATACTGTTTAACAAGTCATATTTTTACTTTACATGTAAATGCTAGTTATTTTGAAACAATTGGAGCCAGGCCTGGTAGTATACATTTTTAATCCCACCATTTGGAAGACAGAGGCAAGTAAATCTCTGTGAGTTCAAGGCCAGCCAGGGCTATGAATGAGTTCCAGTTCCACCTGGGCTACATAATGTGACTCTTTACCACCCCAGCCCTCAAGTCCTCCAAAAAGAATTGTAGTAATTGTGGGAATTTTACTAATACTAAATAGGTAAGAAATAGAATTTTCAAAATCTTTAAAATTTAGAAATGTGCTTTAAGATCTTTGTAGGATGTAATAGCTTATTTGTTTATACATAACTATGCATGTTTGTAAGCTATGAAATTACTTTTTTTTTTTCTAGAAAGTAAGTGCCACATATTTATAAACATGGCTCTTATTTCAGGCTGGAGGGAGCAGTTACCAGATACTTTAGTTGATGAACCTGTTTCTGTTGCTGAGAACACTGACAAAATAAAGAAGAGATACCGAAAAAGGAAAAATAAGCTTGAAGAGACCTTTCCTGCTTATTTACAAGTAATATTTTGCTTTATATTTTATTATGAAGTTTGCAAATTTAGGAAATGTATTGAGGTTTTTTTAATGCTTGTTTTTATTAACATTCTACTCATTCTGTGTAATTTTTCACTGATTACCATAAATGACATTTGCCAGGCTCCATCAAAGAATGAATATTTGTTTTGTTTTTTTGTGGGCTTTGATGTTTTTCTCATGAAGGAATGTGCTTATATGCATATATATGCATGCAGTCCTAGGGATATGTGTCAGAACCTTGTAAACACAGGTAGTTATATTTCACTGAGCTATGTTCCAGCTTTATAAAGTTTGTATCTCTATCTCTGTCTAAATATTAATATTTTTTTTACTTTTTTTCACATGGTTTCTAAGGGTTGAACTTAGATCTTCATGTTCATACAGTAAGTGTGCTGTTGGCCATAACAAAGATACTTTCGGGATGGGAAATACTACTTAAAACCATCCATATATGTGCACGTGCCCAAACCATCTCCTATTGATATTTCCACTTATCAATAGAATTTATTGCAGCTAATTTCATTGAAAAAGTTCTCAGGAGCCAAAAATCGTCACTTCAATAATTGCTTACCACATCTAGAAGCTTTTAGTGAGAGAATTAAGCTAAAGAAAAGCAAAGAATCTTTAGATCTTATAAATCTTTCGCTTTTTAAAATACATTTTTAATCACCACGTAACTTGCTTGGTTTTCTTCTTTAGTAATTAGGTTACTGGCATTCATTTTGTGTATGTGTAGAAGTGTAGATGTGAATACACGTTCACTGTGAGGAGGTCAAAGGTCAATCTCAAGGTTGTTCCAAACCTGTCCTCCTTTCATTTTTTTTCATTGTGATTTGGGATTCATTGACTGTACTAGGGTAGTTGGCCAGTAAGGCCATGGTATAATCTCAGCACTAGATTTATAAGCATTGGCCACTAGAACTGTTAACATGGATTCTAAGGGTTGAACTCAGATCTTCATGTTTATACAGCAAGCACTTTAGCTACTGAGCTGTCTCCTCAGTCCCTAGACTACTAGTGTCTTACTGGCTGAATGCTCGTTATAGAGCTTAGCCTTTAGGCCTGGGTTAGAGATAAGTAAGCAAAGAAGCCTGTGCATATGTGTTTAGAAATTAACATCTGATTTCTTCCTTTAATAAGTATTTTCCATCATTATTATTGTTATTATTATATGGGTATATACTAAGGTATAAACATTGATGTCAGATAACAGCTTTTGGGAGTTAGTTCTCTTCTTCCACTGTGGAATCTGATTTTTAGGCTTATACAGCAGATGGTTTATCTGCTGTGCCATCTCACAACAGACCATCTTTCTCTTTGCCCTAGAGTCTCATCATTTACCATAGAGGTCACTCACTGTTTTGGCCTCTCTGGCTTGCCATGAGCCTCAGGAGTCTATCTCATGCTCACTCTACTATATCCACTCAGCCCTGAGTTATAGACCCCTCTTGCTTTAACTTGGGTTTCGAGAAAACCTAGATTCTCATGAGGTAACAAGCATTTTACCCAGAATCATCTCCTCAGGAAAGAAAATAATCCTTTTTAGGGGGATTGTCTTTATGTCCTCCTTTGTTCTTTGCTTGCCCCTCTCCTCTCCTCTCCTCTCCTCTCTTCTCCTCTCTTCTCTTCTCCTCCTTCCTCTTCCTCTTCCTCTGATCTCTCTTTCTCTTTCTCCAGGGTCTCACTATGAATCTCTGGCTCACTTTGAGCTTACTATTTAGGCTAGGCTGGCCATTGAGTTCACAGAGATCTGTCTGCCTCTGTCCTCTGAGTGATGAGATTAAAAGATATGTGTCAGTATACCTGGCTTTGGACTTTTTTTTTTTATTTCAGTTGGTCATATAAGTAATACATATATTCCTCTAAAATGGATAAAGTAATCCTCTACTATAAAACACTCCCTATCATTTCGTTCATGTAGGTAGAGTCTCTTGTAACCTTGCTAGTCTTAGAACCCTGGGTTTCATGCATCTTGGCATACACTATACTAACTGAAGTCCCCAACTCCTAAACCTGCATTTAAAAGTGTCCTAACAATTTTAACAACAACAATAACAAAAAGAGCATAATTGTGTGTTTTAACAAGATAAAGTGAAATGCTAATCTTATTTTTTATTTCATGTTAATTGATGTTTTGCCTCTAACTATGTCTGTGTACCACAGAGAGCAGAAAAGGGCATTGGATTTCCTGGAACAAAGTTCCATACAGTCATGAGCCCTCATATTGTTGCTGGGACTCTTTGAAGAGCAATAAGTTCTCTTAGCCTCTGATCCATCTCTCCATTTCCAGCCCTGTGTTAGCTTTCTAATATAGACAGGTGACATATCAATGAATTAGGTTCCTTAATTTTTAATAACCAGGATAGAAGGCACACTTGGTACCCTTACCTCTTTTCTTAACATTCTCTTTTGAGATTTACTGGGAAGGTGGTCTGCTCCTTCAATAAATCTTTTTGTTACTTGTAAACCATAATTAAGAAACAACTTTAGCTGACTATCAGAATCTGGAACCCAGTGGTTTGCGAAAGAACATGTAAATAAGCTCTATCTTGTTCATTCTTTCCTTCTCTGCACTTTTGTTTATGTTTCTTTGTGAGTGCATTGTTTGTTTAATTAATTTTTGTATTTTGTTTATTTTTAAACATAGTTTTAATGTAGCCTGGATGGGCCTCAGATTGATTGATGTGTATAGCCAAGGATGATTTTGAACTGCTTATCTTCTTATCTCTATCTCTGTAGTGTTAGAATTACAGTCAGGAGCTTATATGTCTGGTTTTAAAGGAACTTCTAAAAATATTGAATCAATCTGGTGAGAACGCTTAGCAGGTAAAAGCCCTTGTTTTTAATTCTGATGGCTTGAGTTGGGTTCCTGCCACAGAGGGGAAGGAGGAAACCAACAAGTTGTCTCTTAGATCCACATATGCACCATATGTGCATGTATATAATCATGTGTCTGTAAGAGCTCCTAGCCTAGGTCTGTACTGTTGTGGTTGTGGTTCATTCTTGAAGTCACTCATAATGTCTAGATGAAAACCACATCAAGCTTTCTTTAATATAAACTCTAAAGCATGAAAACTTAACAGACTCATGTGAATATTATAGATAAACATCAAGAAAGTCATGATGAATCATTAAAAGTATTATTAATGGTGGTCTTGTTATTGAATTTTATACTTAGTGGACTACACTAGTGATTGATACCCAAATATCAAATATGTTTTATAGTCTTCAGCATTCTTCGTTATTATAGATTGTAGCCTTGTAGATTTTTCAGATACTATTTTCATAGTGGAGTAGCTTATTCATTTTAAAAATCTGAAAGTTTTGAGTAAGATATAACATTTCTGCCAGATTTCAGTCCTGTGTGTGTGTGTGTGTGTGTGTGTGTGTGTGTGTGTGTGTGTGTCAGTGAGAGAGAGAGAGAGACAGAGACAGAGACAGAGAGATAGACATATATACACACACCATGGCATTAGCATAGAGAGAGGTCAGAAGACCATTTCTGATGCTGGTCCTCACCTTGTATATTGTTTGAGACAGTTTCTTCTTGTCTACTGTTTTACTCTGTATAACTTACTAGCTGGCTCATGAGCACATGGGGATTCTCTCATCTCTGCCTTCCATCTTGCCATAGGAACTCCAGGATTGCTATTTTGCTGGCATTTCATGGATTCTAGGGAGTCTTTTTCAGTTCTTCATATTAGTGCAGTGAGCATTTTCACTACTTAGTTTACTTCTAAGCCCTCCAATGCCCTTTCTAAAATTAGGACCATTAATATTGTTCTAACTAGGTTTTTTATTGTCGTAATAAAATACCATAACCAGAAACAAGTTGGGGAGGAAAGGTTTCATTTCAGCTTAAAACTCTCAGGTTACACTCCATTGCTCACACAAGTCAGTGCAGGAGCCATAAGCAAGAACCAAAGCTGAAACATCAAAGGGGGCTACATACTGGCTTGTATTCCATGGCTTCTTAAAGCTGCCTTTTCATAGCACCAAGATTACTGGGAAGTGCCACTGTGTGGCCTTACTCTGAGTGATATGGACTCTCCCATATCAGTCAGTCATGGAAATACAGCAAAGGCTTGTCTATAGATCAATTTGGTGGGGCTGAGATCATTTTTTCCATTAAGGTTCCTTTTTTCCAAAATGACTGTAGTTTATGTCAAGTTGACATAAAACCAGCCACAAACATTTTCTATATTTTTTCCCTGCCTCAGAAATTTTGTATATTTTATTTTATATTCTTTCAGAAGTCTTCATTTGCATATTTTGTTGAACTTACTTTCAACCTTCAGAACCTTTCTTTGTTAATATGGCTCTACATGCTTTCAAATACTTGTTTATTGTATGGGTGTGTGCTTGTACAAGTCCATGAATGCCCATGTACCTGTGTATCCCCAGCACACATATGGAGGCAGAGAACAACTTACGGAAGTCTGTTCTCTTCTTCCATTTGTAATTCCCAGAAATTGAATTGAGGTTGTCAAGCTTGTTGGCAAATGCTTTTATCTGCTGAGTTGTCTCACTAGTCCTCTTTATAGGTGTCTATAAATGTGCATTTTGGTTTGTGGATATACCTCAGGGATTTTATCTAACATTTATAAAGCCTGAGTTTCAACTTCCAGCTTCTACCTCAAGTGCTGTAAGCAACAACAACCTACTTCCCTATTTCCTTTTGTAGCATGAATATCTATCCACCTACCTGCTATAAACATTGGTGCCATTTTTATTTAAAGTGTTATGGGGTGGAAGTACCTGTGAACCTTCTATTTGTGTGTGTGTGTGTGTGTGTGTGTGTGTGTGTGTGTGTGTGTGTGTGGCAAATAATAAATGTTTCTAGCTCTTGCAAACTCTCTGAAGTTCTTTATCTAGAAAGGCCACAGAATAGCAAATATCCTAATTTAGGGTTTCTGGGTTGAAGCAAATGAAGGGGAGTCCTGAGGTCCTCCTTTTGTTTTCTCTGTTGATTTCTGATCTGAAGAGTTCTGAAAACTTACCTTGAAGCTCTGTCCTTGTCTAGTGTTCATCTGAGTAGATGAAATAAAAGCCAGCAGCCTTTCATAGCTTGCAAATGTTCACACATGGTCTGAAGTTTCTCGGATTCATAGTATAAGTCCTCTGATATGGCTATATGCTTCAGCATGAGATTACTACAGACACTAGAGGTATGCAGATCCTACAGTAGTGCATCAGAATCTTGTGGTATCCTTAGTAGGTAATGCACAAGTACTGATAACAATCATGCCTGTGCCATGGATTAAAGAGCCAGTAACACTGTGCATGAGTTTTAAAATTTGATTATAGATTAGTCTCAAAAAATAGAATTATTTTGCAGTTTCTAGAAACACATTCAACACAATTGTGTTTTTATTTGTTTGGTTTTTGAGAAATCTATCAAATTTAATTCAACACAGTTTATACCGACTTGACAGAATCTTTGTATATTTCTATATTCAGTTTTTATATTGTTAAATGCAAACCTTTTCTTGTCTAAATCATTATAGGATAATGTTAACTTTGTTAACATTTTAAAATCTTTGTAGAATTTAGAACTAATAATTTTCTTATGTGTTCATCTTTGTTTAGGAAGCATTTTTTGGAAAAGATCTTCTAGATACCAGCAGACAAAACAAGCTGAGTATAGATAATCTGTCAGAAGATGCAGCTCAGCTTTCATATAAAACAGGTTTCTTGGATCCTTCCTCAGATCCGCTACTGAGTTCATCTTCTGCTTCAGCAAAACCTGGAACTCAGGGTATGTAGATTAATTCACATGTATTTTCTTTATGCCACATGCCATTACTTTCTAGTTCTCATAACACTCATGTAAATACTTCTGTTTGACCTCGTGCTTTATTCAAATCAACTATTAAAATATAATTTATATTCAGTAAATGTAGCCTTTTTTAGTAGAAAGTTCTATAAGACTTCTCAAATGACTTGTCAAATTAACCTACCCCAAAAGCAGTAGTTGTGAGAGAAAACTTTCAGTGTATACTTTGTCCAGAACAGTATTAGTTATAAAACCCAAAGAAACTCTAAATGTGTCAAAAACTGCGAAACAAATGCCCACAGTCAGGAATTGTTTGTAGACGTAGTGATATATCTAAATATAGTTTCTCATTACTGACACTTTGTGCCAGTTAGTTCATTGTTATAAAAAGGGGCACCAGTGCCTTTATTTATCATCACCTCTGACCGCATGAGGTCATTACTATCAAACATGCCTTCTAGCTGGCGTTAGTGGTACATGCCTTTAATACCAGGTCTTGGGAGATAGAGGCAGGCAGCTCTCTGTGAGTTCAAGGCCAGCCTGGTCTCCATAGTTAGTTCTGGGATAGTCAGAGCTACACGGTGAGACTGTCTCCAAAAACCCTAAATATATAAATGTATATCTCCAGTTATTCTTACACCATTGTTGAATGAAGTTGCTCCTGGTTGGGAACCACCATGTAAATGTAGGAAATGGAGTGACTATTAGAAGTCAGAAGAGAGAGAGCTGGGGGATGGCTCTGTAGGAATAGCACTTGTTTTACATTTACAGGACCTGCGTTTGATCCTGAGAACCCATGTAAAAATGCCAGATGTGGTGGTGTTTACTTGTAATCCCAGTACTGAGGAAGTAGAAGCAGGAGGCTCCCTGTGTATTGCTGCTGTATAGCCATTCTAGCTTAATTGGTGAACTCACCTGAGGTTGTCCTTCACTCTACACATGCACATGCATGCACACACATACATAAACACATAGTACTACCCACACACATTTGCCTGCACAATGTTTTTAAAAAGTAGTTAATGAAGGAGGGTGAGGATGCAGTTCAATTAGTATAACCTTTGGCTGTCATGCTTGAAGCATTGGGTTTGCTCCCCAGCACTTCATAAACTGGACGAGGTGATATGTGCCTGTACTCCTTTTGAGAAATGGAATCAGATGAAGCAAGTTCAAGGCGTATTCTATTATGTTAAGAGTTCAGAGGCGATCTGTGTAGCATGAGATCCTGGCCTCATTAAGAAAGAAATAAGGTGAGGGGAAGAGAGGAAACAGGAGTGTTTAAGTGTTTCTATCAAGAGGCCCTAAGAGCTTTGTTGGAGTTATGACTACAGCTTGTCTTTTCTTCTAGACATTTATCAATTATAGTTTGATGTTATTGTAGCACACTTTATTTTGCCATTGTTAATCTTTAATTTTATACACTCTTTTTTTTTTTAGAAAGAAGTCATAAGTAGAAGTGTACTGAATACTTTAGGTATTAGGTCAAAGCTTTTTTCACCCACTGTTGTCCAGTCATGAAACACAGCTGACTTTCTTGTGCTGTAACTTTTACATCTGGAAATACAAGGCTAATTTCATGGGCTTGAGTACCCAAAGAGCTTTGTGTCTCTAGGGCTGTCCTAGATACCATAGGACAACCAGTGCAAACTTTTACTTTTTATTTGACTTCCTTGAAATATGTGCAGGCAGTCTTACCTTCTCATAGGCACATAAACAACAATTCTACATCACCATTAACAAAGAAGGATGCGTGGCTGGAGAGATGGCGCAGTGGTTAAAAGTACTGACTGCTCTTCCAGAGGTCCTGAGTTCAATTCCCAGCAACCACATGGTGGCTCACAACCATCTGTAATGGGATCTGACGCCCTCTTCTGGTGTGTCAGAAGACAGCGACAGTGTAGTGTGCTCACATATATAAAATAAAACCTTTAAAAAAAAAAAGAAGGATGAAAAGATACAGCGTTTGTTTTGTTTAGTCTTACCAGGTTCAAACAAAAATATTTTATATTGTTTTTAAGCACTCACTTCATATGTTTTTAGCATTGTATAATAACTGGGTATTTCAAAGTATATTTTATAAATATTATGACACATGACTTAAAGAGTTAAATTGAAGTTATTTGCACTTCCATTTTGTGAGGATAACGTCTGATAAGTTGATGGGGCAGATTTTGATACAAGGTTTTTTTTTCCACAAAACTTCTTAAAAGGTGATGATTTTCAGTAAAGCAGAACATAGAAGATGAGAATAGCACTCATTTCAAAGTATACGTGTATTTTCTTTTCAGTTAAGCTACTTTTTTGTCTTTATATGAAGAGTTAAATGCCTTTTTGAATATTGCACTTCATGTAACCTATTTAGCCATCTTTTTAAAAAAAAATGTGTTTGTATGTTTTGCCTGAATGTATACCTGTGCATTGTATTTACAAGTGATACCTATGGAGGCCAGAAGAGGGCACAAATTCCTGAGACTGAAATGCATGTGAGCTGCCACTTGGTTGCTAGGAATTGAACCTAGTCCCTTTGAAGAGCAGCCAGTGTTTTTATCTACTGAACCATCTCTCTGGTCCTAGGGATGGACTTTTAAAAATTTATGTTATAATTTTATGTAGTAGAATTTCATTACTTTAAAACAAACAAAAGAGCTTATTCATTAAGTACTTGCCTTATAAGCTAAAGGCCCTGAGTTTGATTCTAGAACCCATGTCAAAGAATTTGGCATAGTTATATAGATGCTTGTAATCCCAGCATGGGAAGGTGGAAATAGGAAGACACCCCACCCCAAACCTCCAGAACTTGTTGGCAGCCACCTAACCTACTTAGAAAGCTTTAGACCAGTACAAGAGTCAAGTGATCTTAATCGTCTCCCAGCCCCATGAAGTATGTGTATAAATACATATATGCATGTATGTGTATAACATCTGTATATGTATGTAGATATTTTAAAGGTTTATTTACTTTTATGTATTTTATGTATTATATTTTGCCTACTGAGCCATCAATCTAGCTCTTAAAGTGTTTTTTTATACCATTAAAAAATATTTTGCCTTTGTTAAACTCGATTTGAAAGTTTAACATTTTTAAATGTCTTTAGCTGAGTGGCTAAGGTAATTAAGAGTGATAACCTTACTAAGAGTTCTACTGTTTTACTACTTGATTAGTTTAAAAATCCTTAGAATAATCCTCTTTTCATTTTTCACATTTTATACTTATCCACAGGTTTGACCCCAAAGTCAACTTCAACTACTTCACCCTTTCTAACTTCTACCACCTCTCATTCACACTGCACATGGCCCACAGACTTCTGTGGCCCACACACACCTTTCCTCCCAGTTGCTTTGCTTATGTCTTTGTGTATCCCTATGAACTTCCCCTGAACCCTCACAGCCTAGTCTTCACCACATTCTTGAGAACTGCCCAGGCTTGCTACTTTCATTCCTTCATGCCCTTCTAAATCAGCAAGTCCTGTCTGCCCATGACCTTTACAGCCGATTTCCATGTTCCCTTAGTGTCTTTGTTTTATTTAGGTCTTTATTAAGGTGTCTAAATAATGGAGAAATAAATAAGAACCAACGGTGGGACCAGTCAGAAAAACAGTTGGCAAAATTACTTGAGTTAGCAAACTCCTCTCAATAGTAGCCCTAAATGTCTTACTTTGTTTTGAAACAGTGTCAGTATGTAGCTCTGGCTGATCTATAACTATGTAGGCCAGGCTGGCCTCTAGCTTTAGAGATTCTTTTACCTCTGCTTGTTGCTAAGCTGATAACTCTAGTTTGATTCCTAAGAGCCATATAGTTAGTGGAGAGAACCAATTTCTGCAAGCTTCCCTCTGACCTCCTCACACAGACTGAGTCATGTCCATGTTCCCCTTTCCCCTATGCTAAATGTAATTTTTTAAAAAGAGTGAGCACTAACAAACTTAACCAAATTAATCAAAAATGAGAGGGAGACAATCCAAAGTAACCATCCAAATTAGTGATGATAAAAGAGGTTTTGTGTGTGTGTGTGTGTGTGTGTGTGTGTGTGTGTGTGTGTGTTGATGGTGGTGGTGGTGGTGGTGGTGGTAGTTTTTCAAAGGAGGGTTTCTCTAAGTAGCCCTGGCTATCCTGTAACTCATTTTGTAGACCAGGCTAGCCTCAAACTCAAACAGATTCTTCTGCTTCTGCCTCCCAAGTTTTGGGGTTAAAGGTATGTACCACCATCTCCCAAATCAACAGAACAATGACAACTTAAACATATCATAGAAAGCAAGTTTCAATATCTCTTTACGGTTCTGTAATCATGAAGATAATAAACATGGAACAGACCTCAGCATTACAAGGTTTCATAGTAAGCATACTAGATTTGGTAAATTGAAAGCATTCCATCGGAAGTCAGTAGCAAGTAAGAGTGAGTAAGTGCTGTCTCCACTTTTTATTCAATATAATGCTTGAAATGTTAGGTAGAGAAACAAAAATAAACAAAAACAATCAAAATTGGAAAAAAATACTATTCGTGGTTAATCTAGTCTTAAAGTACTAAAGTACTTTAGTACTAAAAGGCTTTACCAGAAAACACTTAGATTTGATACTTTAAACAAAGTATCAGAAAACAAAATCTACACACAAAAATCAGTAGCTTTTCTATATATTAATAACAAATTTGCTGAGAAGTTAGGAAACTAGTCCTGTTCATAATAAATTAAAACAGAAATGCACAAGTATCAGCTTAGCAAGGGAGATAAAGGAAGGAAGACACTGGAGAAGACACCAGGAACAGGAAAGCTAGCTCATGTTCCTAGATGAACAGAATTAATAATGTCACAATGCCCTTAACTCCCAAAAGTCTGTAGACCTCTGCATTGTTTAATAAAGTCCCAGGGCATTTCTTCCATGGATGGGAAAGAAATCAGCCGAAAACACAAAGCCTCCAAGTCAGCCGCACAGTGAACACGGCAGACACAGCAGTGCTGAGTGGAGCCACCTAAGCATATTGCAGATTCAGAGCCAGATCTGCGGAGCCAGAGCAACAGCAGTTAGTCACATACAACAGTGGGGTGGAATACAGCATCCAGACATCAACCCATTCAATTGCAGTTACCTGAGTTTTAACAATTGTCCAAAAACAATGTGGAAGAAAACATCTTCAACAAATAATACTGGGAAATCTGCATATTTGTGGGTAGAAAATGAAACTCAATTTCCAACTTTTACTGTAGAAAAACCAATTAAAAGTGGATCAAACAACTTACTGTATAACTTGAAATGGTCTGCTACTAGGAATGTACTTTATGGAGGCATTATCAAGGAAGTTTTTGAAAAATAACACTAATAACACAGAAAATCCATGTATGGCAAATAATATTGCATGAAATAAAAATGAATCTTCACAGACTAGGAAACGCCCAGTAGAGCAAGGAAATAGTCTACAGAGTTAGAGAAAATCTTTGTTAGCTGTGTATCTGATGGGATTAACATATAAACTCCATAAGAACTAAACGCTAAATAGTAACCCCACCCCCAAAAATCTCGTTAGTCAGTCAACAGGAACATGACTTAGACAGTTTACAAACTAAGAAATATCAGTGGTCAGTAAACACATGAAAAAATGTTTAACATCTATAAAATGCAAATTAGCTGAGTATGTTGGCACAGCTATATACCCCAACTCTAGGGGAGGTAGTGGCAAGCAGACCTCTGTGAGTTCAAGGACAGACTGGTTTTTGTAGGAGTTCCAGAACAGCAAAAGTTACCTAGTGAGATGCTGTCTCATAAAATGAGAGGTAGGGCCAGAAATGCAGATTGATGTATGCTAAGATTCCACCTGTTTCTCATCAGAATGACTATGTTTGAGAAAACAGCGGCACTCTCTGACAAGGATACAGTAGAAGTAGAACTAGAGACTGCTGGCAGGAATGGAAACTAGTCCAACTACTATGCAAATCATCATGGAGCCTTATGCAGAAACTCAAAACTAGTATAGGATCCAACTACGCCACTACTCAGTGTATACCAGAAAGAACTAAAGTCAGCTTACCTCAGAAAGACTTGCACATTCATGTTAATGTAGCCTCCTAATCCCAAAGATGCAGAAGCAGGCTAGAGTCCGCCAACAGATGCTGACTGTATAAAAACATAAGAGAGAAGCAGGCTGGAGTCCGCCAACAGATGCTGACAGTATAAAAACATAAGAGATGCAGGCGTGCATTCACACGCATAGAGAAAGATTACTCACATGCAAAGAATGGAAATAAATGAAGCTGCAAATCATAACTCTAGAGAGTGAGAAACAAATTTCACTTCTTTTTCTCAATCCAGAATTTACGTTTAAGACAATGCATGCATGTATATGACAGGAAAGTAGGTGGGGTTTATGTAGGGTAAGAAAGGAGCTTAAAACTAGGAGGAGATAGATATAAGGTTAGATAACAAATACATGGAGTTTTCTCTCATGGAACTAGATTGAGTATTATTCATATAATTGTGTCTGTCTGATGCATGTACATAGACAGCATAAGGGAGAAAATGGTGACAGAAAGTCCCAGCTGGTAGGGCAGTAACATGAGCACATAATACATTTTAATGTGTGCACAGTATAATACACATATATGAAAATGTTACAGTGAAAATCATGTTAGCAACAATTAAGTAAAGACTGAAAAAATGGAAAGTAACAAAATCTATTTGCAGCCAGTCATTTCTGGAAATGTTTTTTCTGCCTATTTTTCAAATAGGTCCCTCAGGGCCTATTTTATTCCTACTTCAATGTTCTCTGTGAGAAAGTGAGCCCTAAGAGGACAGGTCATTTGTTTACACTTCCATCTTTTCCGTGACTTGGACCATGTCAGTAGACTAAGTTCTTTGGTATTAAAATAGTCTTTTAATGAACAAATAATGAACATTCAAGCAAACAGGAAAAGAATTAGTATAAGTGAAGAACCTAGCTTGTGCTTTACTAGAAATTTGAAAATGCTGGGTTTTTTTTTTTTTTTATGATTTTAAATTGTCCTGGTTTTTTTTCTAGATATCATTCTTAATTGTGCCACTTATATAATGAGTTGCTTTTTATTTTTATTTTATAAGATTTTGATTTTATTTTTATTAAAGTCTTCATTTTATTTCATTTTGTCAAAATACAAATTCTGAATTTTTAATGTTTTGTTAATCAAAATATAAGTACCTTTGCTTTTAATTCTTTCAAGTCATTATGGTCTTAATTTTTATGACTGCCACTTGCCTCAGCTGCTGCTGTACTCTAGATACTTAGGACATTTTAGAATTTTGTGTCTAGGAAAATACTTAATTTTTATATACTTACTATATTTAGGTACTGCTGATGACCCATTAGCTGATATTTCTGAAGTCTTAAACACAGATGATGACATTCTTGGAATAATCTCAGATGATCTTGCAAAATCAGTTGATCATTCAGGTATACATGAATACTGTTTGCCTGATTTCTGTTCTGTGATTTGAGAGGTGTGTGGATGTGGAACACGTTTATTTTTTTCTAGTAACAGAAGTGGGTTTGGTGTTTTGCTTTAATTTTTTTCTTTTTTTGCTGACGATGTCTAAGAAGCCAGTATTGACCTTCATTGAGTTTCTGGCTTGAGGAGGGAACATAGCAAGTTGGCTCATTTCTGCCACCTTTCTAATTGCATCACATTTAAGGCATGTTGCCTTAAAGGTCTTACTGCACTTTTTCTTTGTGTGTGTTTTCCCTTCCTTCCCACTTCTGTGGTAATCATCCGTTTTGTTTGGTTTGGGTCTTGTAGGTCTTGATTTATGCACTTTCCAGGTTGGGAGCTCACCCTTCCCTTTGGGTAAGAACTGAGCGGTGGATGGCTCTGACTAGAAGTAGTAGTCTTTCTTAGTAGTGGTCTTCCTGGAGCAGCCTGCAGTGCATGCGTGGTTATTAGTACTGCTAATGTGTCACTAATCTAGACTTGACTTTTCCTTTCTTGTACAGCTAAAGCATAGTGCTCTCAATGACTTCCTTAATAATTTTAATGAATGGTTTGATTCTTACATATTGCATAGTATAGTAGTTTACAATATTACCTGAATAATAGTTTCTAATACAAGATTAGATAAAAACAGACTAAAATTTAAGACTAATAGTATTAAGAAAATATGAAGAAATAGATAATAGGCTACTATTATTAGATGTTATAAGGTGATGAACATAATTTATATTTTTAGAATTTAGCTATAAAATGTTGAAAAATAGTTTATAGTGAAATTTAATACTGTGTGTACATCTTTGAATTAATTTTTACCGAAACTTTCATTCCTGTTTCACAAGTTACACGATGATACTGCTGCTTTTCCATGTTAGAGAAGTTATTCATGAAATGGCCTCCTACAGGAATTTAAATTAGACTTGTTCTTTTGTTCTTAAGGAAGTGAAATGTATTTACTTTGATGAAAAGATAACTTTGGGTATCATATAAACTTATTGTAGCTAAATTTAGTAATGGCCTATTGAAAGTATTGCCAGAGTCTTAGAAGTATAGGCTGCATTTACATCACATTGTTGTGTGTTAATGTAGGTAGGCACTATTGTCCATCCTGTGCATGTTCTGGACTCACCTTTGCATTTATTTAACTTGTTCTTTTAGATATTGGCCCCATTGCTGATGATGCCTCCTCTCTGCCTCAGCCAAGTGTCAGTCAGAGCTCACGACCATTGAGTGAGGAGCAGCTAGATGGGCTCCTCAGTCCTGAGCTAGACAGAATGGTCACAGATGGTAAGACATTTACATCTAGGCTTTCTGAAAGACTTGAGCAAATGTGACTTTCAAAGCTTTTTGCATGCAATTTTATGTTTGCACTTGCTTTAATGATCTTTCTATTAATTAAATGATATTTTATAAGTCATATATTAAATAGATAATTATTAATTTTCCTTCTGTTTTAGGAGCAATTCTTGGAAAGTTATATAAAATTCCAGGTATGTCTTTATTCTGTTGTTCTATTTTATAAAAAATGGCATTCCCCTTAAAATGACCCTAATAATTTTCATGTTATTTCTGTGATTATTTTACCCAGAGCTTGGAGGAAAGGATGTTGAAGACTTGTTTACTGCTGTACTTAGCCCTGCTACCACTCAGCCAGCTCCATTACCACAGCCTCCCCCTCCACCACAGCTATTGCCAATGCACAATCAGGGTATTCTATTACTTTCTAAGCATGATTTTGTTTGTATGTATATTTGCAGGTGTGTGTGACAATGTACACACAAGGTCAGTCTCGAGAGTTAATCTACTCTTTGGAGAGTGCTCCAATGCCCAACTTTATTTACTTATTCGTGAGTGTGCAGGATATATGTGCTCAAGCTTTTGTGCGTGCACAAGCAAAAATGCTTTTCTATATGCTGTGCATTTACACCCTGGTATTCACATGAAAGTCACAGTGTGATGTCCAGGAAGCCAGGCTCTTCTTCCACCATATGATTCTCAGAGAATCACTCAGGCTATCCAACTTGGCCAGAAGGACTTCTGCCCACTGAACCATCTTACTGTGGCCCATTTTCAGGGTCTTGTTAGCTTTTTAAAATGTATTTTATGTGTGATTATAGCTGTTTGGACACATACATTCTGGTACACATGTGGAAAACAGGACAGCTTGTAGGAGTAGGTTCTTCCATCATTCGGTCTTGGGGAGTTAATTCAGGTGCTGAGGCTTGGCAACAAGCAGTGACTTTATTACCTCAGCCTTTTCACCTCACTGCCTCCAGTCCTAGGTTTCTGAGTTCTTCAAGCTCTTTACTATTTGATATATCTCCCAGCTTCATCATGGTTGTCTCCCTCTCCCTCTCCCTCTCCCTCCCTGCTCCCCCCCCCACACACACAGAGAGCCATATATACAAACTTACAGGAAAAAAAATCACTTCTGTAATGATTTAAAAATACTACCTCTAGTCACACTCCTGGAAATTCTCTAACTCACATGATTCATCTTGAGAGATCATAAGGGTGTCTGGCCTCGCTTCTCACCCTGGGCCCAGCAGAGCTCACTCTTCATTCTGCTCATTCACACAGATGACCACACCCTCCATCCAGCAACTGCACTCAGTGCCTTTGGTCTCAGTTTTACTGTTCCTTCCTCAGAGCTGAAGCATGCTTATCTTCACCCCATGTGCTTTCACTTGTAGTATGTGGCACAGATAGAAGTGCTTTCTGGGATGATTACAGTCGCCTCAGAGACTGACCACTAATCCTGCTCACCACAGGACCCGTGTTCAGAGTCGCACAGGGGCTTATGCCCATTGTTAAATTCCCGTGAAGTTTTTTGCTTGTTTTGTTTGGCCAAATTTCTTTTACCCTACTACTAACAATTTGCTATGAAACATAGGTTCAAGACTTGAGGTTTTTTCCTTTCTTGGAAAGTAAAATACAATAATCAAAATAAGATTTACACGAGTATATTGGAAGAGAGGGTTAGCACTCTAGATATCAACTCCCCAGCAAAGGAGTTTAGGATTCTGCAGATGTGTTAATAATGGGAAAAGATAACATCTGTGTGTCCTTTGTTAGTGATTTAGTGTACTGAATTGTGTAATGCACTGTAATCTTTATAAACTTTTACCCCTTTTCATATGAAATTAAATTTACAAATAATTCTTTCTACTATCCTTTTTTTTTGTACACCAAATATTGCATAGCATAAATACTAGGAATGCCTGAATTTTAACCAGTTTAAATATTAAACATAAATCTGCCTTGAGGTTTGCCATTCTAAGCATTTAATTTACATTTGGGTAAAACATGTTCAATAGCTGTTTCTTGCTTTAATTTACTGTTTCTCAACCTGTGGGTCACGCCCCCTTTGTCATACCTCTATCTCTAAAAATATTTACATTATGATTCATAGTATAGTAGCAAAATTACAGTTATGAAGTAGCAGTGAAAATAATTTTGTGGTTGAGAGTTACCACAACACGAGGAACACATTAGAGGGCCGCAGTATTAGGAAGGTTGAGAACTACTACACAATTGTTTTTTTCATGCTTTTTAAATTATTAAGAATTCTTCACTATTTTTCTGATTAATATATAAAACTAAATTTTCTTCATGCATTTTATAGTTGAAAATATATATATTTTAGGGATAAAATCAGTTACAAATATACTAATTCATGAAAACCTTGGTTATTAGGGCATTACACAACTTCATGTGCAATCTTATTTTTAGAAAAAGCTTTGAGATGATTTAAAAGATAACGTAGCATTGTTAGGCAGTTTAAGACAAAAAGTTGATCACCCTCCTGAGCCTCTAGCCTGTACTGTTAAGATTGCAGATTTTAGGAATATGATTGACTTACAGAGAGTAATTAAAGTGGAATTGCATAATTCAACTGCAGATTTTAGTGGTCATGTTTGAAATCATAGTAGTTCTAGTTTAAGGGTAAAGTGTGATCATGTGACAGGTATTCAAGAATGACAGCTTTCATTTTCTTCAAACAGACAATGAAGAGGTGAGATTGGTAAATAGTGCCAATGAAGATCAAAGTAGAAGTGAATATTAGCGCTAGGTTGTTGACATCTGTGAATACTCGCCAGAGGCAGTTAGCCTTTTTTTAATCCATGCTTCTCTGACCCAAGAAAGATATATAATGATAAAATGATGTGCTAAGTTATATTTGGGTAGGATTCTGTTGTCAATATTAGTGATCAGTTTGAAAATAAGAGTTGTAATAATGGGGCTAAAGGGATTGACCAGTAGATAAAACAGTTGCCATTACAAGTATAAGGACCGGAGTTCAGACAGACAGCCCTCACATAGCTAAGATGGTATGGTGGGCTACTAGTCGTACCTTTTAATCTCAGCCCGTGGGAAGGAAAACTGGGTGGAGCCAGGGTTCAGGGAACTGTTACCAGAGGAAGCCTGTTTTCTGAACTAGGCAGAATTAGTGAACTCAGGGAGAGAGTTCTTATTCAATAAATAAAATGGGTAGCAATTCAGGTAGGTATTGGACATCCTGTATGAACACATGTATGCGTATGCACACATGCATCCACAAAGAAGTGTACACATGTATACATGAAAAGAATCTAGTAATCTATTGAGTGGATGAGAGAGAAAGAGTAAAATGAAATTAACAATTATATTAGTCAAGATTTTTCAGAGGATGCATTAAACCATATGCAAAGGGATACTTTCCTCCTTCCACCATTCTATGTGTATGTTCAGACAGTGAAATACACGACTTTCATTTTGGTAGAAATGGGACACACACACCTCATTCTGATTTACAGGCTGTTGGAACTAGTCAACTCCACAGGTAAAAGAGTACTTACTATTTTTCTAGTGTTACAAAGTAAAATTATGAGATTTCTTTTCCTTAAAGAATTATATTAGCAGAGTATAGAATCCTGAGGTATTTACTAAAGTAAAAGTAAGTCTGTGCTTAACCCATCTGACTTACATTAGGCATGCGATTACATGTTCCATGCTATCTTTTTCCTGTTTTTATTTTTATTGTTGTTATTTTCTTGTTTGTTTTGTTTTGTTTGTTTTTTTTGAGACAGGGTTTCCTCTGTGTAGCCTGGCTGTACTGGAACTTGATCTGTAGACCAGGCTGGCCTTGTTTTCGGAGATCCAACTGCTTCTGCTTCCCAAGTGCTGGGAGTATCAAAGGTGTGCACCACTACCACCAGGCTTATATTTCCCGTTTTAAGTCAGATAAAAGTGACCAAGGGTAGAGGGAGTGAATGCAAGGATCTCATGTGGCCTTGTCATTAGAGATAGAATGTAAAATTAGTTAGGTGGATGGCTGCAGTACCTGAAAGATGTTATCTCTGTGGATTGCAGAAGTAACCCCATTTAAAGAGAGAAGAAAGTGAGACAGTGCAGTGTTGTTAACAGTAATACAGAAAGCTAAAAAGCAGAAATTTGAAAAAGATTTAGATATAGTAAGTGGATGTTTCTTTAGGTAAAACTTAGGTAAATGCCCAGCTCTTTCTATGGAGTCATCCTCAAAATGGTTCTTTTAGACCCTCTTAATAGTTTGTCAGTGTGGTGAGCTAAGGCACGACTGCTGGCCAGGCTAGTCTGTGCTCTCTGGCAAGAACCTCTCTCTAAAATTAATTACTTAAGTAGCAAAGGAGAGATGCTATCCCGTTTACTAGTGTAAGCTTGAAAATCTTGTTTTCTACATTTTCTATCTTAAATGAAGGGACTCATATAATAAGTGCTTTGAGGTTTTGTGAAGCTACAGAGTCAATTCATGCAAGACTTTTACAAAGCAGTACTTAGCACATAGGAAAAGCACCAGGCATGGCGGACTTAAATGTAGCATTGCTGATAGATAGGCGCAATGGTGAGCAACCTTTTATTTATCCTAATTATCTGAAAGGCATTTAAGCCTACCTGCCTGCCTTTCTGTCTTTACCCTGTTTGAACTTACTTTCATATACTTTCTCATTCACATTTCATACAACACTGTGCGTTTTAGCAGAAAGAAAACAACTTTAACAGAGACACTACACAAACATATTGGAAAATGAATGTGTGTGTGTTCTTCCTGAGAAAGTAATCAGGAAAGTATTCCTTTTAATGTTCCATTGAACTTTTACTTTAAACCCATTCAGCGATGAAGGTGCATTTTGTAGAAGAAACTAAGAGTGTTTCTCACAATGTTTTAAAGGCAGTAGTTAACTTCCATACATTCTGTGTGTGTTGGTATTTTGCCTGTATATATCTTAGTGTGAGAATGTCACATCCCCTGGAACTAAAGTTGCTGACAATTGTGAGCTGACATGTGGGTGATGAGCACTGAATCTCGGTCCTCTGCAAGAACAACCACTGCTCATAACTACTGAGCCATCTTTCTAGCCCTCATTTAAGCCTCTTTAAAGGTGTATAAGACAGTTAAGTGAGTAAAACTCTGTCTGAATTTAGTTCCTGGAACCCCCATTTTAGAAGAAGAGATCCAGCTCCTGCATACCTCTTTCCATATTTGGAAAAGACAGCTTACTTTAAATAGTTTAGACATGTGGATGATCATAGTAGTGATATACTTGACGGTGGGGGGAAAACACGAGAAAATCTTTTTCATTTGCCTAATGTTATAAAAAAGATGATGATAAAGTATTTAGAAAGAGTTAAAAATGTTTTTGGAAGCTGGAAATTCAAATAGTGAGAGGACAAAACTGTAATTCATTATTTTTGTAACAAATGTGTACTTAATAGTTACTGCCTACCAGGAAGTTTATGTCATGAGAACTAAATATACGTTACTCTAATCACTGTACATAAGAATACCTTCATTTTACAAGTTGAATTAAAAATCAGTTCTGCTTCTAACAAGTTCTAGACTTTGAAGTAAAACAGAGCTGTTGGACTGTAAAATGTAAAAATGTTTATATAATATACTGTATTTAGGGAAGTGTGATTGTTAGAGACCACATTTCAAAACTTTGTAACTAACCACATCACCCTGTATTTTATAGTATATCACTGAAAAAAAGTACTACTTTAAAAAAGTATTATAAGGTTTTATCTAGAAATATTTGAGCCATTTGTCATTTATGAATACTTTGAAAAATAAATGATTTTTTTTCCCTCCTTAAGATGTTTTTTCCCAGATGCCACTCATGAATGGCCTTATTGGACCCAGTCCTCATCTTCCACACAATTCTTTGCCTCCTGGAAGTGGATTGGGGACTTACCCTGCTATAGCACAACCCCCTTATACTGATGTCAGGTATTTAAACTTTCTATGGAAACGAATTATACTACACCTTGTTCTGTCTTAGTATTTTAAGTTATTATGGATGATATTAGTATTTGTTCTATTTGCTACAAATTTCACTTCCGTACATCAAGCTTATTTAAAGCTATTTTGAAACAAATGCTAAGTAGAGTAGTACTTGAGCATAGAAAGCTACCTTGTTTATAAAGTGAAAGTGTTTTGTTATTTTTCCAGGGATAAAAGTACAGCATTTAATGCAATTGCAAGTGAACGTAACAGTTCCTGGGCACCAACAGCTTCAAGTATGGAAGGAGAAAATGACACCCTATCAAATGCACAGAGGAGCACACTGAAGTGGGAGAAAGAGGAGGCTCTTGGTGAGATGGCAACAGTAGCACCAGTTCTCTATACAAATATCAATTTCCCCAATTTAAAGGAAGAATTCCCAGGTTAGTAATGGATGTATTAAAATACTGTCAATTTTACTCAATTTCTTCTCAATGCCATGCTTTGTTTTGAAATGTACAGTAGAAAGTATTGTTGTTGTTGGTTTTTTTTTTTTTTTTTTTTTTTTTTTTTTGAGACCAGGTTTGTCTGTGTAGCCCTGGCTTTCCTGAAACTCTTTTGTAGACCAGCCTGGCCTCAAATTCAGATCTGCGTGCCCTGTGATTAAAGGTGTGCACCACCATGCGAAGCTCACTAGAAAGCCTTTTTGTCATTACAAGTTCATCTGACCTGATAGCCCATGATGCAACAATTCCTGTAGTACTTAGTAACTCTAGGCCTTGTGCTTATTTGAATATTTCCCTAAAATTTCTTTAATTAATGAGATTGTCAGTTTTCCAGGTCCTAGCAGTACTCAATTATAAAGTATATAATTCTTTTTTTTTTAATTAAGTGAAAATTTTATTAATTCTTTGAAGTTTTCTCATGTATACGATGTATTTTTGACCATCATATTTATCCAGTCTTCCACTTCATAACCCCTGCCGGATTCACCACTCTTTCTTTCCAATATTTTCTCCACCTCTAAGAAACAAAAGAACCCATAGAGTCCAGTTTGTGCTGCCTATATCCTCCCGGGTGCGGGACCTATCCACTGAGCATGGTGTACCTCCTAGGGGGTCATACCCCTAAGGAAAATTGACTCTCCTTTTTCTAGAAGCCTCAACTAGGCATGGGAGCTCACGAATCCTTCCCTTCCAAGCCAGCCTGGTTTCCACAGAAGCTGGAAAAGGGCATTAGAGCCTATTGAAATATAGTTACAGATGGTTATGAGCCTCCATGTGGATACTAGGGCTCACACCTCGATGCTCTGGAAAAGCAGCCACTAGTCTTAACCATTGAGCCACCTCAGTGTTCCCCATTATAGAACTATCTTAGACATGTTATCCAAGGCCAAACAAGATCTTCATTTGTTTCATCTGTATCTTAAACATAAAATCTGAAAGATTTTATTGTAGTGTTTTGATTGTGCCTTGTTTAGGCTAAGATTGAATCACCAGTTGTGATTTCATGTCGGAATTCAAAACATTTTGAATTTTAGGTCACTTCAGATTACTGATTTTCATATTATTAATACTCAACCTGTTTTGTGTTAAAATATGATCTGAATAAAATGATAAAAAGCTCATAAGAAGCCTGTTTTACAACTTTGCATAACCATCCTTCTGAAAGTGTGTCTTCTGTACTTTTGTAGATTGGACTACTCGAGTGAAACAAATTGCCAAGCTGTGGAGAAAAGCCAGCTCTCAGGAAAGAGCGCCATATGTGGTATTTAAGTCATTCCTATGTGTTAGATCTTTAAGCACAATATTTGAAACTTATTTTTATTAGGTAATGAAAAGAAAATGCTTGTTAGTACTTTAAAAATTAGCAGCCAGCTTTATTTTAAGTTATATAGGTAACTCATCTTATTTCACTAAAGAACTAACATTTTTAAAGCTATATAATAGATCAGAGTATTTAAGGTTTCAATTAATTCATCTCACCTTGAAATTGTATCATCTCTTAACAGATAGTACTGCTGTTGAAGATGAGATTAGTTTTCTTTTTATGTACACGAGATTTACAAGAAAATCTTTATACATCTTGAAATTAAGACTTCCTTTAAAGAGTTCTGAAATACCACCATAGTTTGAAATGATTAGAGAATTTACAATTCAGATAGTGGATAATTTTCTTCTAAGGAGCTGCCCTGGACACTTTTGCTTTACCTGTAGTCACATTAAAACCTTGTTGTTGTGGAAAATGCTATTGTTGTTGACCTAACCTTCTATGCACAATGATAACTCTGAGTGGAGCTCATGGGGGTGTCCTGACCTTCTACGCGTCACTTTTCAGCTAATGATAGCTCTGAGTGGGGCTAATGGAGTGTGGGGCTGGAGGATAGTTTTATGGTTTGTTTTACCTTAAATTTTGTAATGATAAAATGTTTTTTCTAATTTGCCTTGATAGTAAGCTTCAGACTACCAGCTGTTTTAGTTCGAGGGTCAGTTTGCTATTTTCTTATTTAAATTGAGGGACATCTAATTCTTCCATGTTCTGATGTTGTGTTTGAATTATAGTAAAATATATTCTATTATATTGGTATTTCTTGCAGTAAAATTAAGTACATGTATAGAAATGTCTTTACGTGTTAGTAGCATGCACTGTGTCGAAGGTTGGTTACTGTCCATGTCCCTTTTTAGCAGAGACTGTAAGTTTTCAAGAGTGATGCTTCAAGTATTTAACACAAGTTTTATAGCTTAAAAATAGGACATATTTTATTTTTCTTTTTGTCAAAGCAAAAAGCCAGAGATAACAGAGCTGCTTTACGCATTAATAAAGTTCAGATGTCAAATGATTCTATGAAGAGGCAACAACAGCAAGACAGCATCGATCCCAGCTCACGCATTGACTCGGATCTTTTTAAAGATCCTTTAAAGCAGCGAGAATCAGAGCATGAACAGGAATGGAAGTTTAGACAGGTATTGGAATTTTGGGCGATCTTCCTTTTTTTTAAATTATTTTATTTTCTTACATTCCAGCCATTGCCTGCCCCCAGCCCTGCCTTCCACAGTTCATCATTCCATTCGTCCTCCCCCTAGCCTCCAAGAGGGTACTCCTCCACCCCAACCGCTGCCAGGCCTCCCCCTTCACTGGGGCCTCAAGACTCTCCAGGATTAGGCACATCTTCTCCCACTGAGGCCAGACTAGGCAGTCCTCTGCTATATATGTGCCAGGAGCCTTGAACCAGCCCATGCTTCCTGGTTGGTGCCTGTCTCTGGTACTCCCTGGGGTCCTGGGGTCTGTGTTAGTTGAGACTGCTGGTCTTCCTTTAGGGTCACCCTCCCCTCAGCTTCTTCAATTCTTCCCCCAATTCATAGTGGGCACCGACATGAGTCCAATGGTTGGGGTAAGTATCTACATCTGTCTCAAGTCAGCTGCTTGTTGGGCCTCTCAGAGGAAAGCCATGCCAGGCTCCTGTGTATAATCATAGCATCAGTGTCAGGCCTTACATCATAGCATCAGTGTCAGGCCTTACATCATAGCATCAGTGTCAGGCCTTACATCATAGCATCAGTGTCAGGCCTTAGTGCTCCTCCCGATCCCCATGAAGTAGATCCCAAGTTTGGCCTGGCATTGAGCCATCTTCCCTTCAGTCTCTTCTCCATTTTTGTCCCTTTTAGACAATTCTGGGTCAGAAATTTTGATTGTAGGTTAGTAACCTAGTCCCTTCACTTGGGGCCCTGTTTATCTACTGGAGGTGGACTTTCTGAGTTCCCTCTCGCCATTGTTGGGCGTTTTGGCTAATGTCACCCCCATTGAATCCTGAGAGTGTCTTACCTCCCAGGTCTGATACTTTCTAGAGGGTCCGCCCACCTCTAACCCCCTGAAGCTATATATTTCCATTATCTTGGCCTTCTGGGCTTCTCTTCTTCCCCACTTCCCCCCCCCCCATACCTGATCCTGTTCCTCCTTTCTACTCCCCCTTTCCAGGTCCCTCCTTCTCTCTGCCTCTGTGATTATTTTCTTCCCCCTTCTAAATGGAATTGAAGCACCCTCACTTTTATATACCTTTCTGCTTCTTACGATCTTTGGGTTATATCTTAGGTATTCTGTACTTTTTGGCTAATATCCCCTTATCAGTGAGTACATACAATGCATGTCCTTTTGGATCTGGGTTACCTCACTCAGGGTGATAATTTTCTAGTTCTGTCCATTTGCCTGCAAAATTTATGATGTCTTTATTTTTAATAGCTAAATAATATTCCATTGTGTAAATGAACCACATTTTCTTTGTCCATTCTTTATTTGAGGGACATCTGGGTTGTTTCCAGTTTCTGGCTATTACAAATAAGGCTACCATGAACATAGTGGAGCATGTGTCCCTGTGGTGTATGGTGGGGCATGTTTTGGATATATGCCCAAGATTGATATATCTGGGTCTTCAGGTAGAACTATTTCCAATTTTCTGAGGAATCTCCAGATTGATTTCTAGAGTTGTACCAGCTTGCAATCACACCAGCAATGGGAGGATTTCTCCACATCCTCACCTACATGTGCTGTCACCTAAGCATCTTAGTCATTCTGATTGGTATGAGGTGAAATCTCAGGGTCATTTTGATTTACATTTCTCTGATGACTAAGGACTTTGAACATTTCTCTAAGTGCTTCTCAGCCATTCAAGATTTTTCTGTAGTGAATTCTCTGTTGAGTTCTATACCCCATTTTTAAATTGGATTATTTGGTTTTTTGGAGGTTAGCTTCTTGAGTTCTTTATATATTTTGGATGTTAGTCCTCTATCAGATGTAGGGTTAGTGAAGATTTTTTTCACAATCTCTAGGTTACTGATTGTCCTATTGACAATGTCCTTTGCCTTAGAGAAGCTTTTTAGTTTCATGAGGTCCCATTTATCCATTGTTGACCTTAGAGTCTGAACCATTGGTGTTCTGTTCAGGAAATTTCCCCCTGTGCCAATGAGTTCAAGCTTTCTCTTTCCCACTTCCTCTTCTGTTAGATTCAGTGTTTCTAGTTTTTGTTGAGGTCCTTGATCCACTTGGACTGAAGCTTTGTGCAGGGTGATAAATATGGATCTATTTTTGTTCATACAGACCACCACTTAGACCAGCATCATTCATTGAAGATGCTTTCTTTTTTCCATTGTGTGTTTTCTACTACTTTGTCAAAGATCAAAGTGTTCATAGGGTTTATTTCTGGGTTTTCCACTTGATCCCATTGATTCTATTCCATCGACTGGGCTGTCTATCTCTGTATCACTGTTGCTCTGTAGTACAGCTTGAGGTCAGGTGAGTCAGGGATGGGGATTCCCCAGAAGATCTTTTATTCTTGAGAATGTTTTTGGCTATCCTAGATTTTGTTGTTGTTGCTGTTTTTCCATATGAAGTTCAGAATTGCTTTTTCCATGTCTGTGAAGAATTGTGTTGGAATTTTGATAGGGATTGCATTGAATCTATAGATTACTTTTGGTAAGATGGTCATTTTCACTATGTTAATCCTACCAATCCATGAGCATGGAAGATCTTTCCATTTTCTGAGGTCTGAACTGAAGATGTTCAGTTTCTTTCTTCAGGGATTTGAAGTTGTCATACAGATCTTTCACTTGCTTGGTAAGAGTTACACCAAGATAGTTTATATTACTTGTGGCTATTATAGAGGGTATTGTTTCTCTAATTTCTTTCTCAGCTTGTTTATCATTTATATAAAGGAATGATTTATTTGATTTAGTTTTATATCCTGCCACTTTTCTGTAGTTGTTTATCAGATGTAGGAGTTCTTCTGGAATTTTGGGAATCACTTAAATATCCTATTTCTTCCTTTCTAATTTGTTTCCATTTGATTTCCTTTTGTTGTCTAATTGCTCTTGTCTGCAGCCATACCACCCTGAACACACCTAATCTCATCTGATCTCGGATGATTTGGTTTTTAAATTGAATTTTTGATTTTTGAGGAAGAAAGGTAGTTATTTTATTTCAGAATATAGTTCTTAATAGAATTTGATAAGTGCTAAAATAGATTTCCCTTTTTGGTAATGTATATATTGAAATTGTATTTGGATACTTATTGAAATATTGTACATAATATACAGCTATAGGCATAAAAGGCACAATCTGTTAGCTTCTGATATCACTTGATTAACTTTCTGTGATCTATGTTCTTTTTTCTTAACAGCAAATGCGTCAGAAAAGTAAACAACAAGCTAAAATTGAAGCCACACAGAAGCTGGAACAAGTAAAGAATGAGCAGCAGCAACAGCAGCAGCAACAGCAGCAGCAGCAACAACAACAGCTTGCCTCTCAGCACCTTCTAGTAGCTCCTGGTTCAGATACTCCAAGTAGTGGAGCACAGAGTCCCTTGACACCTCAGGCTGGCAATGGGAATATGTCTCCTGCACAGACTTTCCATAAAGACCTATTCTCCAAACACCTACCTAGTGCCCCCACTTCCACACCTTCAGATGATGTGTTTGTTAAACCACAACCTCCACCCCCTCCTTCAACCCCATCCCGTATACCTGTTCAAGAAAGTCTTTCTCAGTCCCAGAATTCTCAGCCACCTTCTCCACAGATGTTCTCACCTGGATCATCCCACTCCAGACCACCATCTCCAGTGGATCCTTATGCAAAAATGGTTGGTACTCCTAGACCTCCTCCTGGTGGACATAGTTTTCCAAGAAGAAATTCTGTTACACCAGTGGAAAACTGTGTGCCTTTATCTTCAGTACCTAGGCCCATTCATATGAATGAAACTTCAGCCACAAGGCCAACCCCAGCCAGAGACTTATGTGCTTCCTCCATGACAAACAGTGACCCCTATGCAAAGCCTCCAGATACACCTAGGCCCATGATGACAGATCAGTTCCCAAAACCTTTTAGCCTTCCTAGGTCCCCTGTGATTTCAGAACAAAGTACAAAAGGTCCTCTAGTAACTGGAGCCAGTGATCACTTTACTAAACCGTCTCCTAGAACAGATGCCTTTCAAAGGCAGCGACTACCTGATCCATATGCAGGGCCATCATTGACACCTACTCCACTAGGTAATGGGCCTTTCAAGACCCCACTGCACCCTCCTCCATCTCAGGATCCATATGGATCTGTGTCACAGGCATCAAGACGACTCTCTGTTGACCCTTATGAAAGGCCTGTCTTGACACCAAGGCCAGTAGATAATTTTTCTCATAGTCAATCAAATGATCCATATAGCCAGCCTCCCCTAACCCCACACCCAGCAATGACTGAATCTTTTACTCATGCTTCAAGGGCTTTTCCTCAGCCTGGAACCATACCAAGGTCAGCATCTCAGGACCCATATTCACAACCCCCCGGAACTCCACGCCCTGTTACAGATTCTTATTCCCAAACCTCAGGAACAGCTCGATCCAATCCAGATCCTTATTCTCAACCTCCTGGTACTCCCCGGCCTAACACTATTGATCCTTATAGTCAACAGCCACCTACCCCCAGACCTTCTCCACAGACAGACATGTTTGTTACATCTGTGGCAAATCAGAGACACACTGATCCATATACTCATCATCTTGGGCCGCCAAGATCTGGAATTTCTGTTTCCTATTCTCAGCCACCAGCAGTACCAAGGCCAAGGACTTCAGAGGGTTTTACTAGGCCCTCCAGTACAAGACCAGCCCTCATGCCAAACCAGGATCCTTTTTTGCAAGCAGCACAAAACCGAGTACCAGGTTTACCTGGCCCTTTGATAAGGCCACCTGATACATGCTCTCAGACTCCCAGACCATCTGGGCCTGGTCTTACAGACACATTCAGTCATGCTTGCCCATCTGCTGTTCGTGATCCGTATGATCAGCCTCCAATGACTCCCAGGCCTCATTCTGAGTCTTTCGGAGCTAGTCAAGTAGTCCACGATCTTGTTGACCGTCCAGTTCCTGGGTCAGAGGGAAACTTTAGCTCATCTTCAAACCTTCCTGTAAGCTCCCAAGGGCAGCAGTTCCCTGGTGTCTCCCAGCTTCCTGGACCTGTGCCAACCTCAGGAGGAACCGAGACACAGAACACTGTGAACATGTCTCAAGCTGACACAGAGAAACTGAGACAGGTAAATGCTGCAGTGTTTTCAGATGTTTTAAATATATTATCTGTGGAAGCTCCTCATTAAGTCAAATGATAATTTACATATACATTACAGTTGCTCTTAAAGTTATTCTGTAGAGTTTATTTAATACAGGGGAAAAATGAAAATGGTAAAATTAACACCACTTAAATTAGATTTAACTTGAATCTAATTTTATTCTTCATGAATTTGTTGGAAGATCTTTAAATATAAAAACTCTTACTTTAATGGTAGTTATTCGGCCATGGAAAAAGATCCAAATCACCAGTTTTTGTTGTAATTTTTTTGTTTGTGTGTTTAATAGTTAAATGAAGCTTTAAAACACTTTGAAATTTTAGATGTTAATATAATCACATAATGGAAATGTAAAGAGTTTTTAAAATGTTTAATTGTAAATCCCAGCAATTTTGTTTCTTTTGATTTAGCGGCAAAAACTGCGTGAAATCATTCTCCAGCAACAACAGCAGAAGAAGATTGCTAGTCGCCAGGAAAAGGGGCCTCAGGATACAGCAGTAGTAACTCACCCAGGGCCCCTTCCACACTGGCAGCCAGAGAGCATCAACCAGGCTTTCACTCGACCTCCACCTCCCTATCCTGGGAGTACTCGATCACCTGTTATCCCTCCACTAGGACCTAGATACACAGTTTTCCCCAAAGATCAGCGTGGACCCTATCCTCCTGAGGTTGCTGGTATAGGGATGAGACCTCATGGATTTAGGTAATGCTTTTAATTTTCTGCTAGATTTAAGTTGATATTTGGAAGAAGGAACTGGACAAATACCATTACTATTTGGCAAGAAATGGTTTTCTACCTTTTTTTTATCACTATGAGATACAGTCATTATTGTTTTTAGCTAAGGAGAGATCATGGGTTTCTTTTCTCTAAGAACTCTAAAGGTTCTTGATGGATGTTTTGTCATTGACAATGTGACATTATAATCTTAATAATGTAGATTATCATGCCAGCCCAATCATAGCTTCCAAAGTGTATACTGAATCCTAATGAAGTTTCTTGTGATATGTCAGATGATAATGATACATTTTATTCTTTTAGTTAAATTGTAAGATGTTTGTAGAGAGTTCCAGATTAGAAAGGTGCCTCCTTTAGTGGGCCAACACATATGACAAAGGCACACATACTACTCTTGTAAGAAGAATGCTTTTTAGCATTCTTGTGCTTTTTAGAGGACACACAATTTAATCTTATACTTATGTTTGTTATATTCTTTCTTTTCCTTTTTTATTCTACCTCAGTTGTAGTTTACACCCATTGCTGGTTTGTACATTTTAAAAAATTTGTGTGTCTGTATAGGATGTGTATGTACATGTTCAAGGTAAGAGGTAGATTCTGAGTGTCTTCTTCTATTGTTCTTTATATTTTTGAGAATAAGGTCTCTCATTCAACCTAGAACTCACTGATGTGGCAAGACTAGCTTTCCAGTCAATCCTAGGGATGCTCTTGTCTACCCCTCCAACCCCACTAGAATTATAGGCATCACCACCATGCTTAGCTTGTGTACATGTGTGCAGGGTATATAAAATGTGGTTGTCATGCTTGTTCAATAAGTACTTAGTGGTAAGCTACCTGTCCAGTTGGCGTCTGTCTGTCTTTTTCTTTTAAAATTTTCTTGTGTGAGCCACAAAACACACATGGTAGCCAGAGACCAACTTTGTGGAATGAATTATCTCCTTTATGTGTTCTGGGAGTCATATTTAGACCATTTACAGAACAAATCCATTTAGCAATCCCACTATGCTAGTTTTGTCTATTTTTTTAAAAAAATGTAGGTATGTGTGAGTGTGGGAACTGATCTGTCTCACACACACACACACACACACACACACACACACACACACACACATATATATAAAATGTATTTTGATCATATTCTTCTCTTCTCCCAACTCCTGATACAGTATCTTACATTTTTACTATCATTGGGCTTAGCAACAGTATTTTTTTTATCTTTTTCTTTTCTTATCTCAATTCTAAATTGATTATCATTCTTAATTATTTGGGTTTTTTGGTTTTTTTTTTTTCTTTGGCTTTTAGATTTGGATTTCCAGGAGCTGGCCATGGTCCCATGTCAAGCCAAGATCGCTTCCATGGTCCTCAGCAAATGCAAGGATCTGGAATTCCTCCACACATAAGAAGACCAGTGTCTATGGAAATGCCTAGACCTTCAAATAACCCACCATTAAATAATCCAGCTGGGCTCCCTCAGCATTTTCCACCACAGGGCCTGCCAGTTCAGCAGCATAATATACTAGGCCAAGCATTTATTGAGTTGAGGCATAGAGCTCCCGATGGAAGGACACGGTTGCCATTTGCTGCTTCTCCTGGAAGTGTTACAGACTCACCTTCTCATCCTAGACATGGAAATTTCCTTCCCAGACCTGATTTTCCTGGCCCTAGACACACAGACCCCATAAGACAGCCTCCCCAGTGTCTACCTAATCAGCTACCTGTGCATCCAAATTTAGAGCAGGCTACACCTTCTCAGCAAGAGCAAAGGCATCCTGCCCACCAGTCTTCTATTGTCATGAGGCCCCTAACTCACCCTTTAAGTGGAGACTTTTCTGAGGCACCTTTGTCAACATCTACCCCAGCTGAAACAACACCAGATAACTTAGAGATAGCTGGTCAGTCTTCTGATGGCCTGGAAGAAAAACTAGACTCAGATGATCCTTCTGTGAAAGAACTGGATGTGAAAGATCTTGAGGGAGTTGAAGTCAAAGATTTAGATGATGAAGATCTAGAAAATTTAAATTTAGACACAGAGGATGGCAAAGGTGATGACCTGGACACTTTAGACAATTTGGAAACCAATGACCCTAACCTGGATGATCTCCTAAGGTCAGGTGAATTTGATATCATTGCATATACAGATCCAGAACTTGACTTAGGTGATAAAAAAAGCATGTTCAATGAGGAATTAGACCTTAATGTTCCAATTGATGATAAGATAGATAATCAGTGTATATCTGTTGAACCAAAAACAAGGGATCAAGGAGACAAAACTATGGTTCTTGAAGATAAGGATTTGCCACAGAAAAAATCCAGTGGTACCAGTGAGATAAAGACAGAAGCCCTCTCTCCCCACTCTAAAGAAGAAATAGAGAGTGAAGTTAAAAGCCATGATGACAATAGAGGTGATGGTGATACTGCGTGCTCACAGGCTCCTACTCAGACAGATCACAGTGACAGAGGAAAGACTGCTCTACTGACTACTGATCAAGATATGCTTGAAAAAAGAAGCAACCGGGAGAATGCTGGTCCTGGTGTCAGTGCCATTCAAGGGTCCACTCCTTTACCTGCTCAGGATGTGATGAACTCTTGTGACATAACAGGATCAACTCCAGTTCTCTCGAGTTTACTTTCTAATGAGAAGTGTGATAGTTCAGACATTAGGCTTTCGGAATCCTCCCCATCAACTCTGCCCATTTCACCATCCACTCATGGGTCAAGTTTGCCTCCTACTTTAATAGTACCACCTGGCCCTCTTTTGGATAATACCATGAACTCTAATGTAACAGTGGTCCCTAGGGTAAACCATGCTTTTTCTCAGGGTGTGCCAGTAAATCCAGGATTCATTCAGGGTCAGTCATCAGTGAACCATAATTTAGGGACAGGGAAACCTATAAATCAAACTGTGCCTCTCACAAATCAGTCTAGCACCAGTGGCATGCCTGGACCGCAGCAGCTAATGATTCCTCAAACATTAACCCAGCAGAACAGAGAGAGGCCCCTCCTTCTAGAGGAACAGCCTCTGCTTCTACAAGATCTTTTGGATCAAGAGAGACAGGAACAGCAACAGCAAAGACAAATGCAAGCCATGATTCGTCAGCGGTCAGAACCATTCTTCCCTAACATTGGTAGGAAATTCCTTCTCTCTCAAAATAAGTTACTGGGGGCATTTGAGTACATGCAGCATGCTTGTAAATTTTCATTATTGAGATTACATTTGAATCAATATAATCTGAGAATTCTCTGTCTTCTTGGGTCTTTAAACTGAAAAGAGGAATTTTAGATTCCTTCCAGGACAGTCAAAATGAAGATAACCTTGAATTTTGACCTCATTCAGTTCGGCTTTTTATGCTATTAATGGTGGTTTTAGTTTTATCTGCCAATTGTTATGAGAAGATAAATGTAAAGAAATTATGGTAGAAATAAAGTTTCTTGTTCTTTTGTGCACAAGTGTTTGGTAAAGGTTTTTTGCATTTTTTTTTATCCCCCACAGACGCTTCTTTCAACTTATACTTGTTGGTTTATTAATTTTAATAAAAACACAAGTCCATGCAACCCAAACACTTCAGTGCCTTGCCTAGAAGAATTTAAAGTCAGCAGGCATATATCTGAGGAATACTTTTTTCTAAACAATAACAAAAAGCACATGTATCAATCACCATTATATGACTCTTTTTTTTCCCATTTATATGTATGCAAAGATACTCTCTCAGTATCCTCTTCATACTTTTATTTTGTAGGTATGTCCTGGAGATATTGGTAGTTTTTTTTTCTTTTAAAAACTGATAACTAATTTAGTGGAACTCTTTAGTATTGGAAATTACTGCAAATTCTCATTCCTTTTAGTGTATTACTAAAAAAAGATCATTCTAATTGGCACTGTAAAGGTTTGAACCATTGGGAATTTCATTGCTGAACACCACTGTTATGATCCCCTGTAGACTGACAGATTTGTTCTACTTTCTAAAGGACTAATATATTAAACTATCCTTCATTTATAGGCACCTAAAGTGCAGCTAAATTAGGTTGTTACCATTTCTAGATTCCCCTTTGAAGTGTAGAAACATGTAACGATTATTAAATAAGGTATAAGAATTTATAAATTATGTAATTGTGATACTTAAGTTTACCACTTCGCATATCTTGAACCATGAACTTATTAAATTATGAAATAAGTAATGTCAACATACATTTCTCCTTTAGATTTTGATGCAATTACAGATCCTATAATGAAAGCGAAAATGGTAGCCCTTAAAGGCATAAATAAAGTGATGGCACAGAACAGTCTGGGCATGCCACCAATGGTAATGAGCAGGTAGGTAGAAGTGCTTTTTTTTCTTCCTGGGCATGTGGATGTACATGAAAACACCCCTACTACTTAGAGCTCATCCAAACTCAAAAGCCTGCCTTCTGGGTGTAAAGAGTATTTAAATTCAGCTGAATGCAGGGAATTCATTTCCTTTCATTTTAGGGAGAATAAACAGAATAAAATACCACACAAACATTAGGAAGACTGAGTTGGTCATTGAGAAAATCCAAACTGTTTTTGTGTGTTTATTTTTTTATTTAAAAAAGTCTTAGCACTAACATTTTCATTCAAGAAGCTCAGTGGTTAAGGAAAATATCAATTTAGCTCTGAAATGAAATAGTCCCAAAATGACTTTGAATTAGAGAAGAGAAAACAGCAACTTACGGGACATTCAGATGCTGGGGTTGGGATAGTTGGATAGTTTTAACATCTAACAGAAAAATGGAAATTGTGCATTCAAGAAAGGTATTAGAGTTGAGTAATTAAGTTACAGTGGTTGTGTACCCCAATGAAATGCTTCTTGAATCTTGATCATTTTCTAACTTCAGAATTATTTGTATACTCCCATCACTACCCTTTTAAATACAGTTTCTTTACCTATCTACAGACCTGCTGAATGGGATGTTGTAGGAATGGTGTCTGAATGCTTGTATTTTTGACAAGTACCTTGCATGTTTCTTTGTGTTGTATTGCTGTTTCTGATTTCGGTCAGAACAGTATTCGGGTCCTTAATTTATTGTAATGATCTTGTTGAAAATTATAATATGAAATGTAAATGATTGTAGAATTGAATATAGAATTGTATAGATCTAGACATTTGCTTTAGGGAACTGTGTAATACATTTGGGTATGATTAAAATGCATCTTTGAGATCAAAGTAGAGACAGTGGTTTGTAAAGATTTCTACTACCTAGCTGGATTTATTAGCACTGTTCACCTCTCTGGGTAACTTTATGGCATAAACCTTTTTAACCTTAAAACCTTGAAACCTTTGAAATTCTTTTCAGATATCTTAATAGTAATGCATTAACAAACTTAGCTGTAAGTTTTATAACAAGGTAAAGATTGGTAATGACCTATTATGAATGTGCAACACTTGATAGGAAAATCATGTTTCCTACTGGTGAGAGTATAGTAATGCTAATAAATAATACTGTATTTTAACTTGATAACTCAGAGCCAAAGAAATGCTAGATCTTGTTTGATCCTTAATTTAAATGAGAACTCTTAGCATCTCATTTGTGTTCAACATAATTGTGTCTGTGCCCGTTAGACATGCAGTGCTTTGTCAGCTACGTGGTAAGTGTACTGGGGACCATTCTCAGTTCTCTGCATTGTGAGGTAGTCCCTTCTGAAACTAGTGTGGTGTTTTAGATGATGACGGCAGACATCAAGTGATAATCAGATTGGCATTATTCTGTACCAGAGCTGTAGTAGGGAGAAGGGAGATGAATGAATCAGACTTCTGAGAAAGAAATCACAAATATACACTCTAATGTCTAATAACACTTAAATGCTTCTTTACAATATTTTGGATCTATTTTGAAATTGTGTACTATGTATATCTTAATATGTTAAAGCATTCAGTGGTAAAAGACAGACATGTTCTCAAATAAGCCATGATGATCCTTTGCCAGTTACTAGTTTAATTAGAATAAATAAGGTTTCACCAAATGGATTTAACTATAGAGTTTAGTCACTAGTTTTATTTTAAGTTTGGTTTAATCATTGTATACAAATACATATAAGAATTGTGAAATTATTTGAGGTATTTTTTTTTAGACTATGAAAGAGTTAAGTAGCACCCCCTATTCTCACTCCCAGTGTCTCAATCTGTAGCCCAAGTTGGCTTGAAACTCTTATGTAGCTCAGGCTGGCCTTGTGGCATTCCTCCTCCATCAACCTCTCATGAAACACCAAGCTCAGTCTATCTGTTCATTATCTGTTGCATATTGAAGCTAGATCTTCACTGTAATTGTATCATAAAAATTATCTCTGCAGTAGTTTAGCTTTCTTTTTATGCAGCCTTACTGGTCCCCATGAAGATAGTTGCTTAATCATTCTGGGCGGTCATCCATAGTAATAGGATGCTGAGTACATGCTGAGGAGAGACCTGTTGAACACCCAGAAGCCGGTTGTCAGAAGTCTCCAGTGGGAATCATCATCATCACTCTTCTCTTCCCTGGAAGAGAGCATTATTAGGTACCTGTGTAATTGTTCTAAACTCATCATGTGTGCTTTCCTTTACAGATTCCCCTTCATGGGCCCATCAGTGACTGGAACGCAAAACAATGAAGGCCAGACCATAGTGCCACATGCTGTAGCTCAGGTAATGCTGCTTGAATCACTGGTTTATGGAAGACACGTGGACCTATGTCTTACCAAATCAAAATCGTAGTGAAGCCCCTTCTAGAAAGGAATAGGAGCCAGTCTTCTGGCAACACAGTGAAATAAAGATGTGTTGTTGCTGTGTAAAATAAAGACATTTAAAAACTGGAATTTCTGCAAAGGACTTGCATACATTAATAGTAGAAAGTCACTTGGAAGGAGGCGAAGTACTTTGAGCTTCTGGCTTTATATTCATTCCTTACTCTGGAAAGACATTTCATATCTTGCTAATTGGAATTAATCCATCACATTTCAAATGTATAATTACTGGAAACAGTAGGGAAAAATGTCTGTAATCATTCTGTTAGGTATAATTATTCCTGAGATGATGTTTTTTTTGTTTTTGTTTTTGTTTTTTTTTTTAATATTGAGCATCTATAATCAACTCAAAGTTTAAACATTGATGCTATGTTCATGTTTTGAAGTCTGGAAACAATAACTCTTTTCATGTGCTATTTTCTAGGTCGATTTTTAAAACATTTTGTCTGGTATGGGGGGACCTTGATCTGTGTGCTTTTGGAATTATCTTATACTCTGCCAGTTATCATTTATATTTATTATATTGATAATTTATGCTTTTTCCTTATTAAGAATATAAACACCCTTTGATATACTGGAAAGGCATAAGTGTTGTAGCTGAGTTTTCTAAATTCCCAGTTTTACTGTGAATTCAATGTGCACTTTCAGCAAGTTCTTGAGCTTCTTTACTGTGCATCAAAACTCTATCAAATGTTGCATCAGCTTCCCTGCAATACTATAAGATTGAACATGCCGCATTCTGGCTGTTGAACATAGCTCATGTCTAATAGAACTTGAGTCAACTGCGTAAAGATTTTTTTTCCAAGATTCTATTTATCAGGTCCTGGCCAGGAAATTGTGAAATTATCAGCTATTCAAACACTTTGAAAGAAGCAAGGCATGTTATTAGAACACAAGACTAACATTGTAATGAGTGCATTTTCTTTTATATGTATACTATATTAATTCTTGTAATAATTAGCTTTTTGTTATACAGTACAGTTTAGTGAATCTAGAACATGTGTTTATGAATTTATTGACAAAAGAGACCAGGTAGGCATCATCAGAACATCAGATTCATGTGGATTTTTAGCTTAACTATGCAAGGTTTGATTTGCCTTAGTATTGTCTTTCAGATGGATAATTCATTATTTTCTATTCAATTAAATATGGAAAATATAGTTCAGAGATAAAAACAAGTGTTTAGTATTAAACTGTTGCACAACTTATTTATTCTACTATTTATAAGAGAAGAAAAACTATAAAGTATGTTTTAGAAAATTAATTTTTTTTTCATTTTTTTCCTTCATTTTGAAGTTTTTCCCTCCCTTAAATTGAAGTATGGAATTAAACATATTTGTAAATTTTACTTATTTTAGGATGGCAGTATAACACATCAGATTTCTAGGCCTAATCCTCCAAATTTTGGTCCAGGCTTTGTCAGTAAGTATAAATCTAATAAGTTACCTGTTTTCTGGGGATTGCTTGTTTGACAATATTTGTGTTGTTTTGAAGCTCGGAATTAGTGTAGATGTTACCTCTACTATCAGAGGTCACTGTCCTAAGCATCTTTACAGCAAGGCATGTGTTTTCATTGCTTTTTTTCCGCTGTGCATGAGGAATTAGTTAGAAATAAATACTTTAATGCAGGAAAATCATCTTCCCTATTTTCTTCAACATTGTTGTTTTTTTAAAATAGATTTGCCTTTTCCAATGCTATAGATATAGCATTAAACCATGTTTGATTTCATGACAGTCTGCCTATGACAAGGACACTAAATGGGGAAAAACAAAGGGAATATGTTTAAAAGAAGCTGGGTTGTAGCATGGTGTGTGAAGGTCGAGTGTACAAGAGGCCCCTGAGCCCTTCTAGTTGTCCTTAGGGGTCCCAAGGTGGTTCAGGATAGCGTTTAACGTCCCCTCAGTCTGAGCCTTTCTGAATCTTCAGCCTGCCTAGCTAACTTTTTCACCGTTATCTTTCATTTTGCTCACCTCTGCTCTCCTGGTTCCAGAAACCAGAAAGGCTTTCCTTGCGGTAGGTCTCACTCTACCAGAAGCGGAACTTCTGAAACCTTGTGAAAAAGCCTGTTCTCGACAAAAGCCCTTCAAATTTACTGCACTAGACTGCACCTTCATACATATACTGGAACTTCTGGGTTTAGGAACAAACCCAAAGTCTGACCTTTTGAAATTCCCCCACATCAATTATGATCATAATTTGAATACACATTTGTATTAAAAACAAGTAAAGTACTGTGACCAACTGGCTTTTTCTGGCTGTATTGTGCCCATTGGATTTGGTTGGATCTTAATGTATGACAATATTCTGTTATCATTGATGTTATTTTCAGCTAATGTCCTTCTAGGATTGTGCTTTTCTTTGTCTTGTAGTCAGTCAAAAAGGAATACTCAGTTTTTTTACTACATGAGATAACCTTTTTTGGGGAGTTGGCATCAATGGAATAATGTGCTCTGGGAGAACAAGGAGGGGATCTTAGTGTAGGATAAGGTATAATGGGGAGAGGCGTTAGCCGTCCATGAGAGATGAGAAGACTTTGCTTGGTCAGCTGTCACCTCCCCTTGTAGACATAGAAACTACAAAGTTAATGGAAGTTAACTGTGTTTTTAACTTAGTATATCTTCTTTATAAAGTGTAGGCCTCAAAGTGCTTCTTTGTAAAGTTTTCTGGCTTTCATTTCCCTGTTTCATTTTTCCTCCACTACTAAGATGTAGGGAAGACTTTATAAACTTAAGAGAAATCAGCATGGTAAATGACTACCTACTCCATGCTCTGGATATTAGTGCTTCTTCAGTGTGTATAATTGAATTAATAAAATGCACATACAACATTTATATACAGTTTGGTTTATGGATTAGATAATTTGATGGTTCTTTTGGAAGATTGGACTTGCAGAACTTACAAGCATTAAGTTAACTAGTGTTTTAATTGAGCATTCTCTGACTTTCTTGAGTAAATACAATTTTCTAGAAGCCGATACTTCATAGTTATAAAGGACTCTAATAATTAGAATTTTGTTTTCAATTTTTCTTTAAAATGTTCACAATAAAATTGTGCCTTCTTACAAATGAATTTGCTTAACTTTTAATAATGGACTATTTAGAGAAATTAACACACTTGAATTTTGCTTCTTCCCTCAGATGACTCTCAGCGTAAGCAGTATGAAGAGTGGCTACAGGAGACTCAGCAGTTGCTTCAGATGCAGCAGAAGTATCTTGAAGAACAAATTGGCGCACACAGAAAATCTAAGAAAGCCCTTTCAGCCAAACAGCGCACGGCCAAGAAGGCAGGGCGAGAGTTCCCAGAAGAGGACGCAGAGCAGCTCAAGCATGTCACTGAGCAGCAGAGTGTGGTTCAGAAGCAGCTTGAGCAGGTAACTGGATACTAGACAGCTTTGTAAAATGAGCGATCTGAAGCACAAGACTGTACTAGTGTGCCTCAGGATGTTGGTTTATGCAATTAAATAGCATGCAAATTACACTCCTCTGGGAAGACCTCTTAATAACTGAAGGAGTGGCTGCCTAGTCCCGACTGAGGACTGAGCGGTGCTTGCTGCCACTGAAGAGACTGGCTCTCACAACTCTGGGTCAGAACTACTTTATATACTTTCCATGGTCCTGGAATGATTGGATTGTTTCCTTAGTACTAGGCAATCACTGTGCCTGGCCAGGGTGGGGAGTAGCACATACCTTTAATCCTAGCACTTGGGAGGCAGAGACCTCTATGAGTTTCAGGCGATCCATGTCTAAACAGTGAGTTCTAGGATACACAGTAAGACCCTGTCTTTTTTTGTTTGGGGTTTGTTCTTGTTTTTTCGTTTGGTGTTTTGCTTGTTTTTTTTTGTTAAGAACAAAAGAAAAAAATTAAATCACTGTAGTACATATGCTCTCCCATCATTTGATAAGCCAAGGCTTTCTTGAAGACAGGACCCACAGAGATACTGTGGGAACAAGAGTCAGATCTGGCAAGTATTGGGTCACCTCCACGTCTCATCTTTACCTCATCCTTTGGCCTCTAATTTTTTTTTTTTTTTTTTT